>NW_010425292.1:26137-43021 GCF_000710305.1 Buceros rhinoceros silvestris
AAAGAAATCTAATGCTGTATCTCACCAATATCACATTTACAGCTACAGTAACATCAGGAAAGTGATGCAGGAAAACGGTAGCAGTGCCGTCAAGTAAGAGAGTCACTCTTGCTTCCATTTAAAGCTAATGGCTAAAATCCAACAACAACTCAGCCATGAGGAAAAACACTAAAGAGAAATTACTAACATCCCAGAGTACTTCAAACCCTTTTTGTATGTAGAGGCATAATCAAAGTAGTCTAGAAAGGTTTATTTATTTCCATTCTCTTAAGCCACCTTACGTGGGATGTTCCCATAAGTGAACATTACTGAAGTAATATTTCACATTTTATCCTATACCCTACAAAATCTATTTACTCAGTTTATGTAAGTTTGCAACAGTTAAATTTGTAATGTTGTAATCAGCTACACTCCATTTTTGACACTGAAATTGGCTACTTTTCTTTTTTCTTTAGAAACCAGTATTTTACCTGTACGAGTTGGAAACTGGGAAGGAGTTGGTAAAGCAATACTGGGAACTGAAAGAGTAAACACTTCTGCTGGAGACTGAACAGATGGAGTATCTTCTGCTGGAGGTGTAAAATCTATTTCATCATCAAAATTATCTTCAAACTCCTGAAAAAATAAAAGATCTTAGTAAACGAGCGGATCTTTGTCTAAAAATTAGCACCAAGACATTTCTTTTAAAGAACAACATGAAGAAGGCTTAGCTTTTTTCCAAGGACAGTGACAGATTTTTAGTTTTTACTCCTTATTTTCAATTTATTACTGTTTTAAAGAGATTAAAGTATCAAGTATTGTTTTTAAGAAAAAGGGTGGGGTTTGGAGTTGTTGAAGGGGGCAATTTTGGATGCTGTTGCTGGTTTTTGGGTTTGGGTTTGTTTGGTTGGGTTTTTTTACTTTAAATGCTATCCCTGGCTTTGAATGAATTATCATGAACTGACAAAGCCAAATATTCTCCATTTAGAAGTGAGAGCAAAACTCAATTTTAGGAACACGGATAACTTATGTTACAAAAGAAACTGTTCTCTGATGATAACGAGTTCTCCTCAAGAGTTTTGCAGATATGTATCTTCAGTATTCTCATTCAACAGGAGTGTCTTAAATCCTGTCAGCAGACTAAGAAAATCAAATTAAAAGCATAGACAGAAAAACAACAAAAAGATTCTTTACAGCTCAATTGTCTCAAGGGTATAGTTTCACCGCTGATCCTGACAGCTAGCAATGATTTTGAAAAGACATGAAAGATCCTTGCTGCAGCACAGACCAAGTACTTAAAACAAATGGTTGCAGCAACACTTCACTGCATGTAGAAATACATTTGCTGGCTATTTCAGAAGAGGGAATGTACAGTGACACTGAATAGCTGCAGAGTATTGGCACCAAATAATCAAGTAAGTGTATCGGAATATCGGGAGGCAGCTAAGGACACTGGTACATGCACTGGTAACTTCAGATGCTTACCTTGAAATCTATCTCAGGGTCCTTGCAGCAGGAGACACAGTTTGCAAGCAGTATTACCAGTACTACTAGAGCACAGATAGACAGAATCACAAAAGATGAGGAAACTTCAGCTGTAGCTCCTTCTCCTACAAATAAACATGTAGTCTTATATAAATATGTTTAGCATTTTAAGAGGTTCCTTCCAAACATATTATCTGTCTGCATTTATTTAAAAGATGGAGTTTGAACATTTAACTCTGTGGAAACAATCAAAAATAAAAGGAAAAAGAACGGAAAGGATATCCTGGCAAAAGATATCGATGCTCTACCACATGCCTGCACTGTTCTGGACTCGCTTGATTCAAGTTAAGAGGCAGTGGCCAACACGATTTACCGAAGCAGGTGATGAACAATGCGAGTCTGAAGCCTCGGGAGTCTGTTTAAGTTGACAAACGTATATAGCTACCTAAACGCGTATTAGAGCTATGACCTTGCGAAGACATTTCCCATGAGCTAACACACCGGCCCTAAGAGAAGAGGCAGCCAGAACTCCTCCTCGCTTAACCTGTACACATTGGATAGGCTCCTGCAAGGCAGTCTTGTCCCGCAGTCAATGCATTTGTGACACCCTGCCCAACACCCATGCTGCTTTCAAGTGCAACGGATCTAACTGGCTCCACCCCAATTTCTCTTTCTTGCCACTGACCAGGTGATGTGTCTCCATGTCAAGTCTTTTAGACATGAACCCTCACCATTTTACAAACACACTTCCAAGTAATTTTCCAGAATTTTGTATATAGACATTCTACAACCCATTTCCTACGATTAACTCGGATTATTATTACTCACATAGGATCAAAAGCCTCAAACGGCATTTTATAAAAATCTTAAGTCTTTGCCAGGGGAATTAAACCTATTTTCATCTTAAGTCGAGAACAAAGATACGTAGTTCCCTAGGAGACCGCAGCACACATCTTGAGGGTTTGTTTTTGCTGTTGTTGGTTTTTGAACAAAAAACCATGGAAGAGTAGTTGGACCATCTCCAATTACAATATATTTAGACATTATATCAGTGTCAAAGTTTAACAACATCAGGTGACTTGGACTGACTGGATTTTATGGGAACATTTGCGTATTAATGTCTGGCCACAGAACACAATATAAATGAAGCCTCAAAAATGAAGAGAATCAGAAGCTGATCATTTGTTAAGGGAACTATGCTCTTGTCCACTTAACTATTAAACCTTCAAAAAACTACAAAAAGTAATTCAGAGATTTCCAGAAAAAGCTACAGCCTTTCGTTATAT
The DNA here is from genome assembly GCF_000710305.1 of Buceros rhinoceros silvestris. Classification (NCBI taxonomy): domain Eukaryota; kingdom Metazoa; phylum Chordata; class Aves; order Bucerotiformes; family Bucerotidae; genus Buceros; species Buceros rhinoceros. The sequence goes on from NW_010425292.1 coordinate 28,888, forward strand.
TGCACAGGGCACTTACAGAATATTTACTTATTTTAATTGCATGTGAAGAGTAAATTGACATGATCAAAATACTGCTTTAAAGAACGTTAGCACACTTTCAGAAGATCACATATTTTTCTCTACAATTCGGAATATTATCTATACAACAATAAAAATCAACCAGAAAAAGAAAGGTTTTCAAACAAGTGATGCTGTTTCTAGTTTCCACAACAGCTCTGGCATTCTAACCTCCTTAGAGAACATGAATACTCCATTTGAGGGCATTACCTATTGTTCAAACAGATCAACCACCATGGGAGGCTACTAACCACCTTTGAGACAAAATCCTGACCAGGAAAAAAAGATCTCTGAAGAAGGCTCTCAGAACAATTTCTATTCACTAAAACAAGCCTTCTACGTAACATCCATATATTTTTCCATTTGTAAGCATCAACAAGTAAAAAGGGGAAGGTAACAGCTGATTTGTTTACTTCCTTCAGAGGTTCAGTCATCTTATTAAGTAGACTGAAAATTACCTAAACCACAAACACAAGCAGTTTGTGAAATCATTAGCTAAATTACTGTAAAAAGAAACACGCAGGTAATCAAGCTTTAGATAAAGAGATTCCTTTGAACTTCTACCTGAAACCAAATAATAAAAGGTAGCTTTACTACAAAAGTAAACATATTTACATTACCAGTTATTAAAAGATGTTTTTCCAAAAGCACCCCATCTAATTTCCAAACAACTTCCTCACCTTCACCACCAACTTCACTGAAAGGAGAAGTCAGCTCACCACTGACTATCTAATGAACAGACACAAATTTCCCCTGAGTAATAAACACTCTGAAACACATCACCACAATTGCGACACACAGTCCTCGCAGAAGATCATCAGGACTCCTGAACACCCTGGAATGTCTCATCCAGCACACCAGATGCGTTTGGGAAAGTCAGCCAAGCAGAAGTAAATCACTACACGATGAACTGACACCAGCAGCATGATTCATTGTCTTAAGAGACTGCTAGTAGAAGACTAATTTCAGATCAGATCCTTAAGAGAGAAGCATAAAGCACCTCAGCTGTATAAAACACTAAAAAAACCACTATCAAGCTTTTATTTTGGGTTTATGGTACACTGTAATGTCTCCTTCTTGATGCTCACATGGCTAACATGAATTTTACAGTGTCATCCTCTTCCCCACAGGAGAAGAGCATTCATCACTTCTCATTAGCATCCTCCCCTGCTCCAAATGCCGTATCTACTTCTAGATGGTCTTTTTGACCAGCCTCAACCAAAACTTGGAGCAATTCTTCAAAATCTGCTTTACTGCTTTCAATCTTACCGCTCCTTTTCAAGACGTGACAAAGGCTTGTGCACCCAGAAGTACATCTATTGTAATCGTATTAGCTGGTCTAGTACTAGCTGTTATCCCTACCTACAAACTTCTCACCTGTGCCCTTCAACCACCACAACAGCAGGAACATGACCGACATGTTCACACAAACATTAGGGTGCCTACTCCAACTCAGGAGCCCACTTTTGACGCTCCCAAAGTTAGAAGATATCACAGCAAGTCCAGCCAGGAGGATGCAAGGTCCTGGGGTCTTGTGCCAGTTTGCTGGTTTAACTCAACACGAGACATGACAAGCAGTAAGAATCACAAGCTGCATTTCTTGTGCAGTAGATAGAGTGCACGTGTATTCAGCTATGCTGTATGAAAAAGACAACACATTTTGACCAGAATTCCTTCTCTAAAGAAAACTTTTTAGTATTTGTCAAGTCTAAAAATCTATGTGTTTTATGCAAGTTACCTCTTTCCCATAATGTAACCATATCTTTTAAGTGTCCTGGAATGAATACAGGAAAAAAAAAATACTGCTGCTGTTCATTATGCTACTTCCTAACCTAACAGACCTTTTACAATTCCCAAGAAAAAAAACTGAGTGAACTAACAGCAATTAATTGGAGAAAGTAATGAAGTTTTCTTTAAAAAAAGGAAAGCAAAGATCACCTTTGAAAAGGCAGTTAACCATTAACAGTTCATTAAAATGATGGAAGTCAAAACTTCCAAAAACACAGGCAAATTTCACATACAAAGTAATAAAAAGATGCTTTAATACAAGAAAAATGCCAATAATCATGGGCAGGTTTTCTCAACTCTTACAAACTAGCATTTCAGATGACTCTTACAAGAGCTACTTACTAAGAATTACAGATTCCATCTCTATTTGGATAAACTTTGAGGTCTCTCAGTCATTAATAAGTGATGTTTTTTAATTTGCACTTTTTAAAAAAATGGATGTAAAATTAAATATAAAATGATGGCAACCCGCAATTGGGCTAAAATTCATTGCAAGTTTAGTTATTTTAATGGCTTGCATAAACACATATTCAGTGATGAAAGTCACTGACGAAATACTGGAAAAGTGCTGAAAAATCTTCTGCATTTTTCAATTATTTCCATCCAATGATTAATTCACTGGAGCTTAGTAAAATGACTTGGAACTGAAAAGGTAGGAGATGTTTAATATCTCCTTTTGTTTGTAAATTGTTAAAGTATGAAGGAATGACAGCTATTATTAGATCCTGAGTGAAAAAGCAACTAGAAAAAAATATGTTCAATTAAATGCAGAGGTCCATTTTATATAGAAAACATTTCATTAAAGAAAACAATTTTCTTGACTAAAAAACCAACTGTTAAAATACACTCTAAATTAAATTAATTTTAATCTAAATCTAGACAAAAACCAATAAACATCACTCAATTTCACAATGGAGACGTTAAGAATCTTAACATAATACATTGTAAAAGTAGAGATCTTAAATTTACTCAGCGTATCACCTCAGTTTAGAAGCCTACCATATTTAATGGAACCCTGCGCAGTAACCTATTACACCTCTGTATCTATATAGAAGTCAGAATCTGTTCTTTAGGAAATGAACTGCAAAAGAGATCCAAAAAATATACCGATAAAATGCCAACACTATAATGCTTCCCGTCAGTTCATACCATGTAGACTGCTGTGGTCTGGTACAGCCAAACTCCTTGCGCAGGAGGAAGAGCCCTGGTTATATCACTACTACCTTAAAACAAGCAGGAGATGCAGAGCGTCTGTGTTACTATATGTGTTACTGCGAGGTTAACACAACATAACACTTTACAAAGAACTCTGTGCTAGTAAATGTTCCATCCCAAAACGGCATCTAGATGGTCCTAAATTATCAACACAGTAAATATGGTCTTTTTTCAAAGCCTCACAATATTAAATACTGATTCTATGCTGTTATTTACCCACTTTTTAAAAGTCCATGGTATCATAAACAATTCAAAGCCCAGGCTGAGGGAGGTGTTTAATTAACAGCTGTTGAGGCAGATTCTTCAGCACCTCTGAAGACTGACATCTCATAAGCAAGTTTTACAGTAAAGTCTAAATTGGAACACAGCATATCTGAAGTCAAATCCTGTACACAGGCAAGAACAGGAACATGCTCACTGAAAAAAACAATGATGATAAATTATGCTGGCATTCTGCGGATCAAGTACAGACAGGAGAGCATACACTCCAGTATGTGTTACCATGTTTCAAGGAGTGGAAAAATGTTCTTTTCATGAAGTATTTTCCAAAACAATTTATGTAGGTCAGGATTCTTTATACCTTCCTTAGTTTCTTTCAAGTCTACTTTCTTCATAAGATAATTGACTGACTACCAGATGCAACAACTGACCAACAAAAGTTTGTTTATCACTGGAAATGGTTCTCTTCTCTATCCAATTTCCCCATCTGCCCACAACACTCAAATACACACGCACATCACCCACCTGCGGCATCCTTTGCTTCCACCGATTAGGAGCCACAGGCACGCCAGCTAGCCAAACGAGCCATCCATGTTCACCGGCCAACCAACAGCTGCCACCTAGAGCACTACCGGACCAGACTGTCCTGTGAGGGATGGCAGCCCTGCCTTTCTTCTACTGCCAGACTGGGAAAGCCAGGACACTTGAACTCTAACGAGTCTCTCAAATTTCGTTCAGTCTGATTAATCATGTCATTAAGGTCTTAACCTTCAGTAGATTGGGCTAAAACAATGCACACCACCACAAAGTTCTAAGCTTGGGGTAAAAAGAAAAGTTTGTGTACATGACAGGTGTTACAGAGCACACTAATAAAAGACATTCATTAGTGTGATAAAGGCACTGCAAGGCCCAGATAAATTAAGCATTATTAGGGCACAGTGAACTTCAAGGGAGCATCTGATTTTAAGCTTTCGGCACAGTAGTTGCTATGCGACAACAATCCCACTGCATAAGAAGAGCCTCTTTTCTTTCAAGAGCAGTGATATAAATGGCAGTTCTGCACTAATAGCTATAACTGATTCCAGCACAAATCCAGCATGACAGCACTCACTTTAACTGTCTCTTGGACACCCTCAAATTATATGATCATGAACTGAGATGCTACTTTACAACACCCAGCTGGAACAGAGCAGCCTTTAAAATACTAATGAATGACCAAACCTAACTCTGCTCCCTAGCTACTTCCACAGGATCTTTCATAAATCCGATCAGTTTACTTATTCTGCATTTAACGGATATTAACATAACCAGATTAACAAGTGCAATATCTAATTTATACAGGTTTTGATAAATATGATATCAAAAGCTCTCTCGACTTCCCTAAGTAATGCTGTCCTTCCTTTCCATGCCACCAATTAAATGGGAAATTGTTCTCCACTCCTACCCAGTGTTTCACGAGTCAGATTCAGATCAGCATCATTTCCTCAGGAAGGGTTTCTTCTGCATTTATTTACTTCCTCAAATCTTCAGAGGTTTGCTACTAATACGCACAAAACTGTTACAGACACAGCCAGGCCTATAAATTTTTAAGGCCTACAGGTACCAGGTTTAATACTAAACAAAAGCCTATTCAAAACAATTTTAGACACATCTACTGCGTGAAGTCTGGTTTGTACGGCAAGGTAAAGCACAATATGCATTGCAACTCCTGTATTTCATAAAAAAAGCCCAAACAAACCAACAAAACACTCGAGAGCACATTCCATTACTGCATTCCTGTAATCTCAGTTTTTCCCTGCTATGCTCCATTTAACAACTAAGCCAAAAACCAGCATCATTTTTGAGATTAAGTTTCAGCAGAAACATGTTCAGGATGTAATGGGCTTTAAAACACTGTATTAGAACCGCATTCAAATCACTACCAACATTCAACCAAGATACAACCCAAGCAAATAAACACTTAACACAAGTTTTGAAGGAGCGTTATTTGCACTTCAGACATTCTCTTCATTTTTTTTTCCCCAAAACAATTTCAGGATCAGAGAGGCACTCCAAATTCCAATCAGCCCTTTGATGCCAACAACCATTACCAGTACAACAGGAATAAACATCCATGAGATCTCACAGGACTTTCACTGAAGTCCTCAAAACAATGCCAGCACCTTACTGAAATCTCAAACTGTTTTCCAATGCTCACAGTACTTCAAGCAGAGACTGGAAATGTTCCTTCATCGAGCAAATCCCTAAGAATAGACATATATAATACTCCTTAAGGGACCCTAACAAGGTTCTCAGTGTATACCTGAACTTTTCAGCTCTCGGATTTTCAGTACTTACTGCCATGCAAAGAAAATACACATTTAAAATTTTCAAACAATAAAAATAATCTGGAACAAAGTGTTGAAAATTTTATTAACTGAAGAAAGTTGTGTCAAAATGTTACTTCTCATGACATGTTACTACCCTTACGCTGGATAACGCAAAGTTTGCATAACAGAAGGAACCTTCAGCATGGTTACAAACATACCTTTATGCAAAAGCACTTTATCACCTGATTGGATTTTCCCTTCTTTCTTATGACTATGAAAAATCCTAATTCCTATATATAGTCTCAAGAAAAAAACCTCTTAAGGACTGTCCAAGTTATTTGTGCAAACTAGTATTTAATCCTTCTGAATACAAGTAGCAATTAACAGTTTGTCAATAAAACTATTCCTGCCTGAATACGAATTGGGTTACACGGCCTAAGTGTCATGCTCAGAAAGATGGGAGTAAAGTGACAAGACTTTCAGCAGCTGGGAGGGGGAAAGTCAAAAAATCAAGTCACATACAACATGCTCTGTTAGCATATTCTTCCAGACAGAAACTGAAACATCTCACCCCTCCACTCAACTTGTCCATTACAAGCCCTACCTTATCCCAGAACTCTGTTGTTTAAGCCCCTGATGGAGGTGGGTGGGATGAAAGACCAATACGTGTGCAGACAATTCTTTTGAAAAACCACCAGCTTGTCTTCTTTACAAAAGTTAATCATCTGAAGTAAGGGTAATGAAGACAACAAGTGGCAATTTCCTACAGGATTTTTCCCCATGAAACAGTAAAAAAACCCAAACCTCTGACGCACTCCTCCAGCTCCCTTTGTGTTCTGATGTAGCTGTACAGTGACAAAAGCCAGTTTCACAGTTAAATGTGTTTTGTGGACACAGGAACTCAAATTCATTCCTATCCTATGCAACTAGTTTCAACACTTTCAATAAGAAATCCTTATAGCTGCCCCACATTACAGCTGGATGGGTAACTCTGTATGTTCACAATTCTTGGCAAATCATCTGTTCTCCCATTAGTCCTTAAAAAGAACAGAAGTCTGTCCTGCAATCTAAGCCAAGACTTTTTCAACTATTTTATCCCATGCTCCCCCCAAATACTTCCACAGGGTGCTTCAAATGAGCTTCCACAGCTGCTCGCGCCCACTGCGTACACAAGGGTGGCACAGGTTACACACCCTGTAACCTGTACAACATCTGGGGCAATGCTGGATTCTCACGAAGTGCAGCGCCCAGAACACCACAGCTCCAGTCCTCATTTTTTCTGAACATCTGCCCTGGCCTGAATGTTGGCTGAACAGTTAGTACCTGGTAAAACTGAGCTGGGGTTAGTTTTACATTTCTGTCCTTATTCTATTACCTTACAAGTCTTCCCAGTAACGTCAAAGAATTACTCACACAACAGCACACTGCTCAATTTTAATAAGGACTAAATATAGGCGAGTTCTTCAAGTGTTTACAGAGCGAGATCTGTCTGAGTACCAGCATTAGAATCTCATATTTGCACAAAGGCATCTTAAGACAAGGTAAAAAATATACATGTCAAATAATGATGTGTCCTATGCATTCATGGCAGTGTGTCTGGAAAATCTGGGTAGCATTACTTCATCTACCTGGACTTGTGCAAAGGATGTGAGACTGCCCCACACAACACCCTTGCTCTAAAACGGAGATGTGGATTTGACAGATGGACCACTCAGTGAATACAGAATTGGTTGGATGGTCACACTCAAAGACCTGCAGCCAACGGCTCGATGTCAGAGCGGAGACCAGTGATGAGTGGCGTTCCTCAGGGGTGGTACTGGGACTGGTGCCGAGGTGGCCACACGGACAGAGGGATCGAGTGCACCTTCAGTAAGTTTGCTGATGACACCAAGCTGTGTGGTGTAGTGATGAGTGGCGTTCCTCAGGGGTGGTACTGGGACTGGTGCCGAGGTGGCCACACGGACAGAGGGATCGAGTGCACCTTCAGTAAGTTTGCTGATGACACCAAGCTGTGTGGTGCCCAATACGCTGCAGAGATGGGATGGCATCCAGAAGGACCTTGACAGGCTTGAGAATGGGCCTGTGCAAACCTCATGAGGTTCAACAAAGTCAAGTGCATATGGGTCAGGGCAGCCCCTGGTATCCATACCGGTTGCGGGTTGAGTGGATTGAAAACAGCCCTATGCAGAAGGACTTGGGAGTATTGGTGGAAGAAAAAATTAAAGTGAGCCAGCCATGTGCACTCACAGCCCAGAAAGCAAATCATATCCTGGGGTGCATAAAAATGGAAGTTCAAGGGAGGTGATTCTGCCCCTCTACTCCGTTCTGGTAAGACCTCACCTGGAGTACTGCATCCAGCTCTGGGACCCCCAACATAAGACATGGACCTCCTCAAACAGATCCAGAGGAGGGCCACAAAGACAGATGATCAGGGGGCTGGAGCACCTCCCCTATGAGAGCAGGCTGAGAGAACTGGGGTTGTTCAGCACAGAGAAAGGAAGGCTCCAGGGAGACTTTATAGCGGTCTTCCAGTACTTATAAAAGGTCCTACAAGAAAGATGGGGAGGGACTTGTTTCAAGAGCATATACTGGTAAGATGAGATGTAATAGATTTCTACTGAGAGTAGATTTAGATAAGATATTAGGAAAAAGTTCTTCACAGTGAAGGTGGAGAGGCACTGAAACAGGTTGCCCAGAGAATCTGTGGATGCTCCATCCCTGGCAGTGTTCAAGGCCAGGCTGGATGGGGCTTTGAGCTACCTGGTCTAGTGGAAGGTGTTCCTGCCCACAGCAGGGAGGTTGGAACTAGGTGATCCCTTCCAACTCAAACCATTACATGATTATTTTATTGCAAAAATACCACCTGACCCTTAAGTGTGAGTATATACACATACATATAAAAAAATTGTGCCAAGAATATTTTATACTGATAGATGTTGGTTTTGACAATTAATTCCTGCTCAAATACAGTATGTTTTCATCTGCCATTTGATCTCTCCAACAGCGAGGAACAGAAGTTCTAGATTGTTTTCTTAAACAGGGTAGACCACAATAATTCAAAGCAGCATAAAAAGATTACACATCATGGTATCTCAAACCACCAGAAGTACCTGCAGCATGGAAACCAAAACATCAGTATATCTTTCTTCAATCATTTGACAGGAACACAACCTACTAAGATACACTGGTTTTGAAAAGACTACGTTTTTCCAGTTTGTTTGAAAGGAATCCACATATGCAACCTTCACATGATTGATTTTCTAGAATTCTGATTTCACAGTAGATGCATTTCCATCTCTGTCTGGTGTACAACTGAGTTAAGAACTATGGGAAAGCAGCATTTTGCCAGAAGAGCTTATTCAGCTCTATTTCTCATCCCTATTTAATAGCTGAAGGATCCCTAGGAAGAACAGGCCATAGGACAAATGACTGGTTTTGGAGAATTTGAACTGGTGTACAGGCTCAAAGCTTAAAAGCCGCAATCAGAAGTTTACCATTAAAGTTTTCTACACCTCTTTCATACCAAATAAGTCTCAGGGTGCAATCGTAGTCCCTAAAACAGTCACATCACAGCTATGTCCCTGCAGCGATGTCTCCTTACCTCCAAGAAAACTATTTTGTAAGTGTAGTAGTGTTGGACAAGGTGTTACTTTGCACCAGCATTTCAAAATTAAAATCCCTCAGAAGACAATTCAGTGATAGAACTTGTTTCACACCATCACCTTGCCCAAGCTATACGTGGCACAACACCTTGCTACATGTTGTGCTTAAACTACACATGCAGACTGAAACAGTTACCCTGACACACTCGGTACCTTTCTGATTATAAGTGTCTACAAGATGTTTCTAGTATCACTGATCTTGCTCAAGACCTTTCTTAACAGTAGTACAGTGTAAACAAAGAGTTATAGAGAGCAATAAAAGCGTTATTGCAAATTGTATCCAGAAGCATATCAGGCTCCAGATATTAGATGTACACACCACACAGAAAGGCAAACCCAAAATAAAATCTAAGGAAGACTCCAGTATGCCACGTGCTGTCCTCTTGCTGCAGAACTGGGTCACTAGCACTGAAACAGAGAACCACGATTTTTGCAGCCTCTGGCTGAGGGTCCCTTGATCTGTGCAGGTAAACCACATATGGACAGTGACTGAAACCAGACTACAGCAAACACCCAGAAAATTACTTCTATACAAACCTGCCCAGCAGCCCCCCAGAATAACTATCTTCTGTGCTTTTCAAACAGAATGTTGGTTCACACTATGTAACACAAAAACCTCCTTTTTTTTTTTTTATACAGGATCTGGGGCAAAACCGGCACTAACTAATGAGCCCTTTCAAACCAGTGACCTGTGCCTGATGCTACAACTCCACACCTTTAGACTGTCTCTGATCGGTGCTATCTTAGTACGGTGCACTGGTACCCGAGGAATTATCTGACACTGCCAAGTATCCACGGTGTGAGAAACAACTCAAGGAAGTGACCTCCTCCAATAAGGACTGCTTTACTTGTAGCGAAGTCCAGACATCTTACAGCTGGAGGCAGAGAAAGCAGACCCAGCCTGTGAACATCGCCTTGCACGGAACATCCCTGCAGGCCAGAGGCAGGATTGGCTTCTTAGCTCAGAGTCACAAACTCACAGGTAGAAACAAAAGATAAAAGACAACTTTGCAGCTCTAGCTCTACAATTATTAGGTGTCTGGGACAGAAGCTAGAAGAACAAATACAGGGAGAAGTAAACAAGTTAAGTGCTTGAAAGGGGGAGGAAAGATAGACCGCTCCCAAGAAAAGTATATACCACAAATTAAAACCTCCACTTTACAAGCAAGATTTTTCTTAACTTCAAGTGATCTAAGTCACTAACTTGCATATGCTCAGAAAATTGCTTTTCTTATTAAGTGTCACAGACACTTTCCATTGTACCGCCACACCACAACTGGGCCCCCGTCTGACAGAACTTCAAGTGAAACATCAAACCAAAGCAATTCAACAGCAACGATTTTCTCAAGGGTATATACATGCTACAGAACTCAACTAATAAAAAGAGGTGATTTAATCTCAAAGTTTTAAGCTGTCATCCAAGGCCACTTGACTACACCCAGCTGCACCGACATCTAGACACTGTGGAGGGTTGTCTCTGGATATTATACACCAATTTCTAAGTGTCTTTTCCTGGACTGTACATGACCAAGCTCATCAGGAAGGTCTCACTGCCATGACATTCAGCTGGGCTATTCAGCCCCAAGATTGAGGTTCTCAGCACAAACCAAGAGAGCATATATGCTCCAGTCCAGCTGCCTCAAATCAACTGAACAGACCATGCAATTCCTCACAAATGAACACACCTGCCAAAAACGCTACCACCTGCTCAAGTTTTACAGGAAAATAAGAATATTTGAGTCCCTGTTACTTTGTATGTGCAAAGACTTCACAGAGATTACAGAAATACTTTGACATTGCACACATACACTCAATTCAGATTCTCGCAGAGGCAGCTGAATTAAGGTCAAAAGACAGCCTGAATGTAAATGTAAAGCTTTAGCACAGTAAAGCAGATGTGTCAGATTATAACGCACTATGTTTGGCTGCAAACTGCTGCTGCTAAAGCATAGTTCCCAAATGCCCTTACTTGAAGTACTGGAAGTCATCTTAGCCTGCTGCACTCAGGTAAAAATCACTGATTACTCCACAGGCTCAAAACAGCTACAGTACTTCATTCTGAGAACTACTTTCCAGTAGACCTGCCCTCAGCTCACATCTCCAGGATAAAGTGAAACCTTAAATCCAGAACCATTGCAGCACATATCAGTACCTCCTTTTCCATTCACAAAATAAATTAAATCTAAGTTGGTCAAAGCATTTTTAGCTAGTAACATCCTCAGCGTCTTGTTTTTTCTATATTCTATACTAACCGCTATGAATCCTACCAGGGGAACTGTTAAAGCGTTATTTCTTTTCCCTGCTCTCCTTATTGCTGAAAACAAAAAAAAAAATTGAATGAGTTTAGAATGTAACCTCAAAAAAGCAAGATGAATATGGAACACATCATCAGCACACACCTTCATCTGCAAACACTGTGAAGCCGTACTTAAGAAGGGCGGCATCATTCATCGCGATCAAGGTCCTGGGAACTTGACAGATCCCCAGCCACGCAGTCTGGTGTACTTCCACAGCAGTGCCACAAAACGAAGCATTTTTGAACAAGTCATCCAGCCTAGTCTTGCTACAACCTGCCCATCACCACTTCCTGCTTTCCAGCTTCCTCCCAAAAAGAGAGGTTCATTTATCAGGGGTATATTCCATGAACTATTCAGCAAAGTTCCCTACAACAACTACAGACACCTTTCCTCTTTTTCTGTGGATTTCCACCTTTCCTGTAACAGGCTCAGGGCAACACACGTCAAAATGTTTCTCCAGTGTCAAAGACACAACCCCTCTTGCTAGGTGAAAAACTGTGTGATCCTGAAATAATTCTGAAACCAGTTACTAATTATTTTATGAAAAGCCCATTAAATTCTTTGCAACTGAGATGCCTCATACTCAGCACTATGTGAACTGCAAAACCTGCCAAGGCCCCAGAGTGGAGAGCATCAGTGGCTGCCAGTCCCAGCAGAGGAAACCAAAGCAACCAGTCATGGGATACATGAGCAAGAAATTCACCACACGGCCGAAGCTGATTTAAACACAACTCCCAATTCTTAACCCAGCAAAATACAGTCACAGTTTTGTCTTTTAAACAGGTTTTAAAACTAGCCTAGTATGACAGAGAAGGTCCAAGACAAAACAGTCTCATTGTCATCCACTAGTAAGGTTCTCCAAGGAAGCAAAAAAGATGTCTTTGTGGCTCTCTAACCAGTTTCTGCTGCAGAGGCGATACAGGACACGTTGCAGACAATCTGTTGCACCAAACCCATCTGCGCACATTATTTCATTCGGTAGGAAATCTTCCCAGCAAAATGATGCCAGGGAAACTGGAAATGGTTCCTCTTGAGGCCATAAAGGTTTAAATACTAAATATCTGTCAATAAAATAACCCAAATACAGTGCTTCTTCCTATACGGGTGTAGGTAAGAGTAGAAAGTGGTAGTTTCATTTCCAGAGTTCATTGGGTTTCCCACGGCAAGATGTGGCACAGTTTGCTAAACTTCAGATAACCTCCCATGTATACATACTTTGGCCTTAATTATAACCAAACCCAACACAAAATTATGATATCATTAATTTTGTACAAGTCTCGTATTACAACATAAAATACTTCTCTGAGCAGTACTGCACTTAGCACACCAGATTTAGCCTTCCAAAAAAACAAAATTAAAAAAAACCCAAAAACCACTTTAATGCCATCTCCTGCATTTCGACCAATCAGCTTTTCATTCTGAGAGTGAAGCCTTTTACCAGTGTCATGGAAGTTATGGTGTGATTCCCCAGCTTTGCAAGATACATAGCATAGTCCTGACAGCAGAGGAACTTTCATTAAAAAGTCAACCAACCAAAAAAACCCACTGGATACAGACACTGACATTTATCTTTAAATAGAAAAATTAAGCACATTTCAGGAAAAGTACAACACAGAAAAGACCTCTACACAGAACTGATTCTGCTGTCTTACCTTACAGCTTGATGACTAGTTAATGTTATTTGGATAAACTTCAAGTATTTCATAAATGACAAAACTATCCTTTAGTCTCAAAGGAAATACACATTTGACAGACCATTTTCTGTTTTCAGAGGTTTACCTCTATAGAAAGTAAGAGACCTCAAAGAACGCTGACAGAGGGAGTCAACAATTCAGAAATGTTTTTAGGAAGAAAAAAAAAATTGGGAAAGAGGCATAGGTTCAAAAAGAAAGGAAGTATGGGTTCCACTCCCAGTTCTGATGCTCTCTGTGGAACAGCAGCCAAATTACCTAATCTCTGTGCTCCAGATCTCTCCCTCCCCACTACTCCTCCTCCTCCTCCTCTCTGAACATATTGTCTATCTCAGCTGTTCAACTCTTCATGGCTAGAAATCAACCTCAGTACACATTCAAACGAAACCTAACAAGATTCAGCCTCAATACAATGTTATGTTTGCATGCCACAATGAACTACCAAAAAAACCTGAATCAGAGATGGTTATTACCTATCAGCACTAGTAAACCTCTGATCAGTAACTCATACCGTCAAGACTTATTTTTTAACTTGTGCTTTTGAGACAAAGAGGAATATAAGTAAGAAAATCGAAGGAAGTTACCTAACATAAGAGACAAATAAATGTGAACTACATGACTATTTAGAGAGTCTGGGCCAGGGAGGAGGGGGGCGGAGCGGGGGGGAATCCGACTAATCTGACCGGAAAGGAAGGAAGCGCCGTCTGCCCCGAAGAGCCTCCACCTAAGAACGGGAGCCCCGGCGATTCACAGCCAAGGTAAGAAAAGGAGGAATCACGCTGCGGTCTGTACCGGCTCGAACGGTGGTCACCACAGAACGTGGATAAACACACAGCGAGAACGAGCACGTAGTTCAGTGTGAAGGTATCTACAGCGAGATACCGCTCAGTGCCACC
>NW_010425293.1:0-457 GCF_000710305.1 Buceros rhinoceros silvestris
GCCGCTCGTCTTCCGGCACTGAGGGCGGCCTCGCCCCCGGCAGAGACCAAGGTGTACGTGGGCAACCTGGGCACGGGCGCGGGCAAGGGCGAGCTGGAAAGGGCCTTCAGCTACTACGGGCCGCTGAGAACCGTGTGGATCGCCAGGAACCCGCCGGGGTTCGCCTTCGTGGAGTTCGAAGACCCGAGGGACGCTGAGGACGCCGTCCGCGGGCTTGACGGGAAGTACGTGCGCGCTTCACACGGCTGCAGGAGCTGCAGCTGCTGTTAGGACCAGAGAGAGGAGCCAGGTTTTCTCTCCCGGTTCTTCTCCTCTTTGTAGTCCTGCCGTAAATTAACACAGAGCCGTCATGGGCTTGTTGCAGGGTGATATGCGGCTCCAGGGTTCGAGTGGAGGTGTCAACGGGGATGCCTCGTCGCTCCCGTTACGACAGGGCGCCCGCTCGGCGCGCCCTTTT
>NW_010425293.1:557-3218 GCF_000710305.1 Buceros rhinoceros silvestris
CGGGGAGGCCTCGTCGCTCCCGTTACGACAGGCCTCCTGCTCGGCGCCCCTTTGACCCGAACGACAGGTGCTACGAGTGTGGTGAGAAAGGCCACTATGCTTACGATTGTCACCGCTATAGCCGCCGCAGGAGGAGCAGGTACGTGTGGGGCCAGAGCGGCCGGGTTGCCTTGCCAGTTGCTGTTGTGTAGCTCTTGCTAGCAAAGAACAGAATGTTACGCCAGTTTTCTTTAAACTTTAATGCTAGCATAAATGTATAGGTGTGTATTACAATTTCTTGCTATTTCTATCAAATGTTAATATCTTAATAATCAACCTGGTCAAAACCTTTCAGGTTTCTTCGTTTGAGTCAGTCGCCTTGATTCAGAATGTCACGAGCCTTAAGATTTCATGCTGAGGCGCCTTGCAAATCCGACCCTTAAGATCCTCCTAGACCTTGAGGTGATCAGCATAAGAGGCCAGATCCCCTCGAGCCATCTACACGTAGCTTCACCTTATTCTTTGAGGGCAGAAAATTTGAGACGGTGACCGCCGTAACAGTAAATTTGGCTTTCAGTTGGGGCCCCCCTCCGGTTTAGAAAGAGGAACAGCAGATTGACCACATTCCCACCTAGAAAAATCTTCTTGCGTCAATCAAGCCTCACCCTGGCTCATTGGGCTGTCAGTTTGATCGTCGTTAGATTGAAGAGAACACCTAGATGCAGCGATCGGCTATAGATACTTCTAGATCGTCTAGATCTGCTAGACCTTGGGCCAAAGAGGGTCGACCTGCAAACTTGCAAGGTTTATTTTAAATACGCATTACAGTGTTTTCTATGCTAATGTAATTCTGCAATGTAATTCAGCTTTTAACACTTCTGTAGGTAGTAAAATGCTCAAGACAAGTAGGCCCAGAGATTTTACCAACTGACAGATGATAGTTCCTTAGTTTTCTGAAATCAGTCTTGACTTCAGCAGGGCCTCAAGTGCACTGATCGCTGCATCCATGTCCTGATACCCGTTTTCTCTAACCTAAACCCAGGTCCCGGTCTAGATCCCGTTCCAGGTCCCGGGGAAGAAGGTATTCTCGGTCACGCAGTCGGAGTCGCGGTAGGAGGTAGGGTTTCAGCTGTTGTGTTTTACTCTTTTTACTTTTACTTTTTCTGTCTGCTCCTTTTGCTGGAGAAAAGCCGCGGTTGTACAACTCTTTAATCGATGTTGTTGCAGGTCCAGGTCAGCTTCCTACCGCAGGTCCCGGTCCGTTTCTCCTCGTAGGTCTAGGTCTGTGTCTCCCCACCGGTCCCGATCGGGTTCCTTGAAGAGATCGAGGTAATCAGTAATCTCTAACAGGTTGTGTGCTGTGGTTTTGGTGAAGGGATTCAGAAAGGTGTTGGATAGCAGACTTCAAAAGGAGGTGACCTCCAGGAATCAGACTTGGGCATGCTTTAACGAGTTTCTGGTAATCCTGAGTGAACCTCCCAGTATGGTGATACGATCAGTTTTGAGGCCTTACGCAGCTGTGTATGTGTCCCATGATGAGTTTTGATGTCTAATCATCACGTAGGGTTGTTGTTCGACATATTGCCATTAGTCTAAGAAGTGCTGTAATGGGCACATCTGGTTGAGTTGGATTCTTTGGTTTTGTTTTAATCTGTCTTAATTTTGTACTTCAGGTCTAGATCAAGATCCAGATCTCGATCCAGGTCTGTTACGTGGCCCCGGAGCAGGTAAGATCCTTTCCGTGACTGGAGATCCTTGGTAAAAGTGGCTTAAAATTCTGTTTCGGCTTTGTAACAGACGTTAATGTTTTCAGAGTTAGTTGTGGTTTCTCTCCACTCACTTGGGGTCTGTAGTCGTAAAAAGCAGCGGAGAAGATTGTTCTTTCTTTTGTGTTACGTATCGCTGATATCCAGGTCCCTGTAGTCTCCACGAGTGCCGTTTTGATCAGGCTGCATCAACAGCCAACATAGCAAACAGATTTAGAATTAATCTGAAGAGGCTTTTTTATCTTTTTCTCTAAGTTGCACCCATGATATTCTGGATTCTCCCCAGTATTTGCCAGAGAAATCAGGATGCGTGTAGCGTTAATGCACAGAGCCAGACAAGTTGTGAAGAGCTTGCTGGTGCCACGAGTGCTCTGGCTTGTTACTGGCTCTGTTGAGTAACAGCATGTCAGTCCGCAGCAGCTGAGTTAAATTTGAGAAAAATGCCCCTCGCAATCATTTTGTACCGACAAATGTAAAAAGCGGTGATCAGATTGGAGAGGCTCTGAAGGAGATGGCCCCTTCCCAGGCCTGCTCTTCTGGCTTGGGAGCTGCTCTGTGAAATAGGTAACGTGGTAGTCAGCCATGACGAAACACAGGAATTAAAGGGAAGCTGTAGCTGAAGGGAGTAAGCGGAACAGTCTGTGGCTGCAGACAGGAGATTCAGTGCACCCATGACATGGACTGTGCTGAGGAGAAGACACCCGTAGCAGCGTGCTGCCTGCAGCCAGTCCCAGTTACACGGGTCGAAGTCACTCAAGCCTAGTAAAACCTGCAGGTTTAGAGCATGGCTTTTTATGAGCTCTGTGAAAATAGCGGTTAGGATTTGGGTGGCATGTGTGTTCCTGCCACCAGCGTCCGCGCACACCAGCCAGGGACTGGAGGACAGCGCAGCACCTGTTTAAAAAGCTTCCTGCTG
>NW_010425293.1:3321-6923 GCF_000710305.1 Buceros rhinoceros silvestris
AACTTCGCAGGAAAAACCCTGGAAACTTGGGAGATTCTGGTTGTTCAGTGTGACAGTTGTCGCACCTTTCGTGTGAATCGTCCTGTCTCAAGGTGGGAACGTGTGTGCTAACAGCTTCCCTGCTGAGCTGTGTTTATTCCTCTCGTTGTAGGTCCAGGTCTCACGGCAGATCAAAATCGGGCTCCCCAGCTAAGAAGTAAGTGCCCAGGGCTGGTCCGCAGTCCCATCTCGAATTCAGCATTTGGGTGGCTAGATAAAGGGATAGAGGGCTTCCGCTTCATTAGTGCTCCTGATAAAACAGCAGGAGTCTGTGGTGACGTTTCTTTTCTCAAAGCCTCACCCGAGCACTACCCCTTGCCTTCCTGTCCTGTCTTCTGAAGACAGTTGCTCCAACTAATCTCCACGCTCAGTGAATTGAGAATCTCTGTCCAAGTAAAGGTTGACTGGAAAATCTTGCCGTTTCCCAGAGCTTCTGGCTAGGGCCCTGTAACCGTGCCGTTGTTCAGATGCTTGGTTTTTTGCATGTAAAATTTCCGTGTGACCTTCAAGCCGTATTGATATTCTGTTTTGGCAGTCGGTCGAAGTCCCGGTCGCCGTCTCCAAAGAGAAGGTGGGTTGATCTCCCTGCTAATAACGTAGAACCCCCAGAGCTGGCATTTTAGTATCTGCAGTGACCTCTGCCAGGCAGTTTGACTGCGGCTTGTAGGGAAGTACCGGGGAGGTATTTTGCCGAGGCCTCTGACAGAAATAACGTTGTGATTGTGGGTTTATCTTGGGTGACACGTATACGGTGATAATTCTTTAGGATACTCACTGGTTACCTACACAGCAGTGTTACCTGTCGCCTGTCTGCTCCTGCGCTCATTTCAGTGCCCTCACAGCTCTATTGCAGAGACTTCCTACTGGGGACCCTAGAGCCAGCGTCGGCGGCGTTCTTCCCCTAGTCGGAATTCTTTAATAGTTCATTTTTACAGCCACAGAGTTCAGGGTTTGCAGGGTGGGGATATATACGTCCTAGTAAGAGCAGCTGTGTTGCTGCCACAATGCGCCCCTTGCCTTGGGGATCTTTCTGCCCTGCAAGTTGTTTCTTTTGGTTTTTTTTACACACTCGGAGAACTTCTACCCTTAGGTTTGCTTCCTTTAAAAATGTGTCTGTGTGAACAATCCCAAGGGACTTGAGTAAATGCTCAGAAGTACTGAGTGACCACCACAACATTTGACAAGCTGCTTTATCACAGCAGTGAGGCCGTGTCCTGCCTCCGTGAAAGTTGCTGTTAGCAGTGCACTTTAGATGACTTTGGAATGATAACAAAAATAGCAGTAGAGGAAAACATATTACATATGTAATATTACTTTTAATATTCAATCAGCCCGTTAACTTTGTCAGTAGTGATTGATTATTTTATTAAAACCCAGTGCTCAAAGGATGCTGGAGTCGTCTAGGTCCCCCCTGCTGCTTTTTTCCTGTGTTTGTGGTTGTGGATCCCAAATGGCTACTGAAATGTTGTTAATTGTGGATTCTTTCCTTTCAGTCGCTCACCGTCAGGAAGCCCTCAAAGAAGCGCGAGTCCTGAGAGAATGGATTAAAGTTATGAAGTTAATCTTTTAGGAAGAAAGTTATTTTGCTTACATTATTATAAGGGATTTTGTGGTGTCTTTGTAAATGTAAGAATGTAGATAGAAGAGTATATCAACTAAAATTTGGCATGATCTGGGTCTTCTGAGTTAGTCACCAGTAGACTAGCACAGGTCTCTTTTTATTGTATGAACTAACTTCCTGTGATATGAAAATGTGGGACTTTTTTATTGGCACATTGAAATAAAATGTGTATTTTTAACTAAAACTTTTCTGTAGTAACCCTGCTGCTTCTGTTGACGTTTGGGGAGTTGTAGCTGTGTGCCATGTAACGGGGATGAAAAATGTCCAGAGTAGCAGTGACTAATACTGGTGTCCTCTCAGACAAGTCTCTTTGCACAGTTACTGTTGACTGGTCTTTGGTGGAAAGATCAGGTTCTGCTTTCTTTGGAGTTTAAAATCTGTCTCTGTCTGCAGATGGCTAAAAATTTGCGTTTGCCCTTCTGCCTCCTTTTTAGTATTTAGCAGGCATTTGGTTTCCTCCCCAGTCTAACTGTTCTGCAAGGCTGATGTCTGGTGCTTGACTAGTTGTCATACCAGATGCCCCCAAACTGAAGGATGAGCTTTTATTCACAACACTAACATCTTCTACAGGAAAAACATCTGCAGAAACCTCTAAACGTAATACAAATCGTTAATAACTTGACAGTTGCTGCTTCTGCTTGTTGCATTTGTTAGTTCTTTGGGCTATTAATATAAAGAAAACTTAAAATACCCCAAGGCATGTTTTCCTTTTTTGAGGGAAGATGTCCAGCCTTCTGACTGTCTTTCTGAAGGACCTTAGGAAAAGGTGTTTGAGAGGCAGAGGAAAGCGGTTACGAGTTTTTGTGCAGCTCATTCAAACTTTCTTCCCTAAAGCACCGGATGCTCACAGCTGACCTCGGGAATTGTAACCTGCTTCACAGAAACTGGTCAGTTTTGAAGCAGCCCAGATCGTTTTGTTGTATTAAGCTAATTTCTTACACCAAATACTCACCTGCAGGATTAATTATTTGTGTAAAGGTATGTCAGACTCTGTGTTTGTCCTTGTTCTGTGGTCAAGAACTGCATGATAAGGCACTTTGTCGACGCAGATCACAGCAAAAGACTGGAAACCGTGTTAGAATGAGCAAGCCAACTAGAAGGGGGAGAGGAAAAAGCAAACCTCTGACTGTGGTGGGATACCTGGCAGAAAGAGAAGCCGGGTTTGGCAGAAAACAGCATCGAGACAGGGAGGGAGGCCTGTTTGGGCCTCTTAGGAAATCTGTCACAGCAGTCTGCTTCCAGAGTGTTAACCACAGCAGAGCATCCTATGTGAAAAAACCTCTCAAGATTAATTTCAGTTGCACCTTGGGTAACCCACAATTTTCAGACCCAGGGTTTCTGTTACCAAGGACTTCACGGAGTTTTCTCAGTGCAAATAGTCCAGGTGCTGAACATCCCGTCGCGCTGCAGCGCTCTCTGCCCTTCTCGCCTGGTCCTCACTGCTGTGGTGGTTGGTGTCGGCTGGGACGCTCCCCCGGTGCTCAGCGGTGCGGGTCAGTGTTTCATCTGCTCGGTGCAGTGATCAATACTCTGGAAACATCCAGTAAAGTCCACCTTTGTGCACCGGGAGGGTGAGGGGGTGACACAAATGTTGCCCAGCCACGATTTAGCAGAAACGCCCAAAGCCTGTGACTTATGTTTGGAGTATTTACTGATTGTGTGTTGCCTGCCTAGCTGAGTGTAGCCGGTGAGAGGCACAGTCTGCCACAGCTCTGGAATTTCACCTGCTTCTTCATTTTCTGTACTCTCAAGGTAAACCTGCTCCACAATAAACCTGCAGACCAACACAACAGCTGTACTGGTACCTGTTCTTCAGTACCCAGAGACACTGCGGAAGTCCAGGCAGAGGAGCCAGGGGTTTCTGCAGGGGCCTGGGGTTCCTTTAAACCCAGGCTTGGCAGTGAACACCCGAGCAAAGAGGCAGGCCCCGTAGCCGCCCGGG
>NW_010425293.1:7037-8573 GCF_000710305.1 Buceros rhinoceros silvestris
CTTCTGGGGAGCAGTGGCAAATCTGGCGTCTGCACCTCTGTGCAGCTGTGGTGACCAAAACTTGAGGGTGGCTGTGCTGCCCTGGTCGTCATCCTTGAAGCAGGCTGCACAGCTCCTGCTCCCACCTGACTTCAGGAGGATTTCACCAGAAATCCCATACAGTGTCTGGAAAAGATGCCCAGAGGGGGGTGTTTGCGTGACTGCTGCTGTTGTGCTGCTGAGCCTTGCCTCTGGGCGGGGTATGCGCACCCTGCGCAGCCTGTCTGGGGTGGGGGGCAAGGGGACAGGTACCCTAGGTCTCTAGTGCTGGAGCACTGTGGGCCCTGGCCACCATCTCTCTGCCAGTGGGAGCCGGGACTTGTGTGGCCCCTTCGGCAGCAGCAGGGCAGGAGGAGGTGGGAGTCAGGCTGTGGTGCCTAAGGCGGGGTGCCCGGCTCAAGGGCTGGTTCCCCCTGCATCCCTAGGGAAAGGGTATCAGCTCCCTAATAGGATGGCACTGTCACCGTCACCCCCTGGCTTGTGTCAATTTTTCGTGAAACCTCAGAAATGTAGGGGTTTTCATCAGACAGGCCCCAGTTACAGGGTTTTGGGGATAATTCATCTTTCACGTGGAGATGATAGATACAGTGATGCGTATTTCACATGAAAACGCTGGGTTTCCTCCCGCAGCTGTGTAATCAGGACTATAGATGGATGCACCCCTTCAGCAGCCAAGGCACGGCGTGGAAGATGCTCTTGTGTAGCTGTCGCTGCAGGCTTCGAAATGGGAGTTAAGCCAGAGGAGGCCGGGTGGCCAGCTGGGATAATCCCAGCGCAAACCGTCCTCCACAGAGCTTTTCTCCGTGACCACCAGGTGCCCTGGCCATCGCCGCTGTCAGTCCCGGTGGCTCCGGCAGGGCATCCTCTGAGGAGCTGCGAGGCAGGTCAGTGCCAGGGAGAAAGCAGCGGCCAGCACAGCTCAGAGCACTTCGCTGGCAGTAGCTGATGTTATAACGAACAACCGCAGCTCTTCCAGCCTTCCCACATGCTCCACATGAATATTACGAGATACTCTGCTGCTGTCGTTCGATACATCCCTAAACAAAGTGTTTCCAGTGCAGTCTTACTGTGAAACACAACCTGAGGCTGGACAGAGGGTGAGAGACCAGACAGCAGCAGAGGTGGTGCCAGCAGAAACCACAGGTAGAAAACCACAGAGGAGGAAAAAAGTTTCCCGAAGGGCATGCATCGCCCCAGGTAGTTGGAAAGCGCCGTTCACAGCTGGCGAGATTTCCGGCTCACGTGCTAGAGGCACTTACCCCTCTCGGTGACAGGAGTCAGCATCCCCATTCCCTAGGTGGCACCAAAGACGAGCCACGTGCTGTGGTTGTACTCCTCGCCAGGCCGGAGCAGGGGGTTGGGGAAGTGGGGCTGGGGAGAGACAGCAGTGTGCCAGTGACCGGGAGCACACACCGCAGGGCCAGGAGGCGTCATGAGGGCACGGCCGCATCCCCTGCCTGCCTGCGGCGGGCTCCCACGGCCCACCCCCGGCATTGC
>NW_010425293.1:8633-17383 GCF_000710305.1 Buceros rhinoceros silvestris
AGGAGGCGCCAGGAGGGCGCGGCCGCAGCCCCTGCCTGCCTGCGGCGGCATCCCACGGCTCCCCCCAGGCATTTCCAGCAGCAGCACCGGTGTTTAACTGCCGGTAACTTGCCGAGTGGGCAAGTCCTCCCCCTCGGGTTGAATTCAGGCCCCGTGGAAAGGATGTGGCAAGGCCCTGGCGGGGACTTTGCTCTAGACCTGGCACCCCTGGGAAGCTGAGCTGCATGGGGCTGACCCCTGCCTAATGCTGCAGGATGCTGTTGTCTATCCATGTCCTGGTGTCTACAGACTGTCCCCTCACCAAACTGTTGTTTATACATTTAACGACCCAGAGACATGGCGGGGGGGGGGTGTGTGTGTGTGGTATGGTCCCCTGCTGCAGGGCCCAAGCAGCAACCAGGAGTGGGGGGACAGTTCACCTTGTTGACAGCATCAGGCCAGTTCTGGGTTTCCAGGCAGAAAGCCGAGTGCTTGGGGTATGCAGCAGCACCTTTGCTGTTCAGGGAGCCGTCCAGGTTGTTCCCGGTGTAAAACTGGATGCCAGGCTGGGTGGTGTGAACCTCCATAGTCCTGCCGGTGGGTGGGTGGCGAGCCCTGGGGAGATGCCAGTGGCAATGTCAAGGGGCTGGCTCACTGGTTGCCCACAGCTCCAGGGGTGGGGGACCCCTCTGGGGTCCCCGCCTACCTGGCCACGAGGCGTCGAGTCTGCTCCTGCCGCAGGCAGAAGTTGTGGTCGAAGCCATCCAGGTGAAACTTCTGCAAGTGCTTGCCCAGCTCCACAGGCTGCCGGAGATCGAAGCCAGTGCCCTCCACAGCGGCCACCTCCCCTGGGTAAACAGAACAGTGTCAGCTGCTCACCCACACACCGACAAACAGCCCCGGCACTGCACCTGTGCAGGGCTGAGATCCCTCGCTTTGGTGAGCTGAGGGATGAGCCTTGCCTCGTTGCGGTGCTCTGCTGCCTTGTGACTGCCACTGGGACTGGGACATCGCTGCCTTGACCCCAGCAGAGCTGGCAGCCTGCGGGGACGCCGCTGTGCTTAGCTGGGACCAGAAAAGCCAAGGAGCCAGAAAACAAGCCAGATGGGGGGGCTTGTGTATGTAACTATATAAGCTAATAAATACTAACTCAAAACTTACCAGCCGCTAATATTTATATGTGGGTAAGATTTGTACACATATACTATCTCTCTCTAAATAAATAAACGAATTCTCCCAGCTCTCTGACCAAACATCCACCAGACAGCCACCTGTGGGGACAGTGAATACGGACTGTGCACTGGGGCCAGCCCCCTCCTGCCTCAGGGCATTATTCCAGGAAAAAAGGGTTTAAGACCATAAAACCAGCGTTTGCTCTCAAGTCTTTTTTTAAGCCCTGATGGGGTGATGCAGTATCCTGTGACAAAGCTCTTGCAGTGAGAAGATCCCTGAGACAAACTAAACACAGTCCAAAGCACACCCGTCCCAACCCAAAGGCATGGGGGTTTGAATCGGGAGCTGAGAGAGGAAGGGCAGGGGAGGGGATTCTCCCCCGAAGTCCCATTTCTCTACCCCTCTCCGAAGGAAGAGGTTTCCAAGGGCCAGCAGACAGCTGCCGGTGCTGGGGGTGGCAGCAGTCACCCCGGCCCCGCTGCTGGCCCCACGCACTGTGCTCTGCTCGCTGCAGCCGCACACCCAGCTCGGCTGTGGCTCTGCACCCGTTCTGCTCTGCAAACCCTGAGGAAGCAGCTGAAGAGCAGAAGTGCCTGGCAAACAGCACATTTCTGTGGCTTCTGATCCTATCTAAAAGGACCGTGCTGTGGGGCAGAAAAAACTCAAAGAAAAAATATACCATTTTGATTTCGGTGCTTACGTAAAATACACACAGTTTTATCTCCCTCAAAGGTTGCATTACCCAAAACACCAAGAGGGAACTGCAAAAAGCAGGGGCAGCAAGCGGCCACAGTCACGATGTGGAACAGCTCCGTGGTGAAAGCATTCGGTAGAAGCAAAGCAGTGGGTTTGGAACGGCCTTAAGCTCTTCCCCGGCTGAGCCCAGGCACGACACGCCAAGCCAAGCAGGAGCCTGGCCCGGGAGACCCACTCGGCCAGGTGTGCAGCTGCGCGTGCACACACAGCAGCTTTGGGTCGTGAACACAGACATGGCTCTGGGTTTAGCAGACACCTGAGCTTCTTAAAGCCTCTCTCCCTCGCCCTCTAGAAGCCAGAAAGAAGGTGCACTCAGCAGAGCAGCCCCTGCAAGAGGGTCGGGGAAACTCGTCCTGCTGTTTCCATCAGAGCCCGCGCTCACCAGAAACCGCCCCGTGGGCTCCTGCAGCCCGCAGGCACACATCTCACACCGAGTTTCTCTTCCGCTGATGTTAGCTGTCTCCTAAGGAGCACAGCCTTCCCAGCCAGGCCGGCTGCGTGCTGCTCCCGTCACCGCCCCGTCCCCCGGAGACCGCCGGCACAGTACAGCACCCTCACACGCCGTGCCTCCGCGTCGGCACTTCGACAGCCTCCATTCCTCTAAGGCAGCGGGGCTGGGTGAAAAGCCATCATTTAGGAGCAAACCTACAAGTCCGCTTCTTGTATTATTTTAAGCTATTCTACATTTTTCAAAAATTAAGCCAAATGCAGCCTTTAGTTTTTAGATAACGCTTTTCATTCTTAGAAACCCTCAGCCTCAGACTCATTTTGTGAGCAGATGAGCTGTTCCTGCAACTCAGCACAGCCACCCATGCTAAATAAAAAGGGGTGCTGGAGCAGCACGGTGGGGCGTTGGAGCCAAGCCACCCAAAGCAAGGTGTCCTCTTGGTAGCAGCAAGACCATGGCCAAGCGCAGGTGCCCACACTGGCTCTCCTGTGGCTATGGGGAACGTGTTCCCCATCTTTCCTTTTTACCCCCTGCACCAAGACTGTGTGCCAGAGGCTGCCAGCTCGCCGCTCCCTGCTGAGGCTGGGCACAGCAGAGGTACCACGTCTGTCGAATTCACACGCTTGGTATGCACAACACGCTGTGTTCCTTAACTGCCTTCCCACTTCCAGCCATGCAGGACAGCAAAGACAGGAAAGAAAAGTGTTTGTGTCTTCAGCCTCCCAGGCAGGAGTGCCAGCTCTCCCACCCCAGTGAGGGGACTGATGGCTCAGCCCTTGCAGGGAAGGACAACATGGGGCTCCTAAGTACCAGAGATAGCAGCAGCTCTAGAGCTCACTACTGAGCCGTGGAGCTGCCCTCCAGGTCAGGGGGCCTGACCCTCTTCTGGTGTGCCATTGTGTTTATCGACAGCAGCCCTCTGCCTGGATCAAGCTGCTTGCATCTCCCACCTTCTACTGGGCCTGAAGAAAACCTTCTCCTGCTTTCTGTGGACTTTGAGCATGGAGTGATGTTACGGAAGTAAGATCTGTGGAAGTAAGGCCTTGGTATCACGTGGAAAATGCAAGCAGAGAAGTATGATAAAGCTGAACACCACTGCAGGAAGCAAAGCAGGCAAGTCCCAGGCCAATCCCAGCTGTCAAAGTCCGGAGTGCCCCTCTCTGGTGGTCCCACTGACCCTGGGAACACTGGATTGGCCTCCAGGGAATTCTGGACAAACAGATCTGGAGGGACGTGCTTCGGTCCTGTGTCATAGGTAGCTTGTCTCCCGGATCCACATTGCAGCCTCACACCCCACTTCTCTCTGGTCCCATTTACTGCTGCTCCTGTCTGCACATCCTGGTTGGACCCTGCTCCATTGCCTCTCCAGGTCTGGGGCTGGTGATAGACCCTGTTACCAGCACCTGGCTCTGCCCACCCTGCTCAGGTCCTGTAGGACTGTGCCCATGGTTGAGGGTCCTGCTGAGCCTGGGGCCCCCTGTGTCCTGCTGAGTCCCCCCTTGCCGGGCAGTGTTGTTCCTCGATATCCTCGAACATTCACCCGTAAAAGCATCCCCCCAACATGACCCGGGTGTCACACCACTCACCGGTAGGGATCTTGGTGTCATCTACGGGCAGGTAGGAATCGGCTTCAATAGAGATCTCATGGTCATAGATATCCTGTGAGCCCTGCGGGATGGAAAACACTGCGGTTCCTGCTGCAGCCCTTCCACTACTCAAGCAGCCCTAAGGACACCCAGGAAGTGCTGCCCACGGTGGTGCTACAGCTGGCCTGGTAGTGCTGGGGCACCTCCTGATCATCATCCCACCTTGACCCTGGGTACAGGACAAGGGTAACAGCACAGGCAAAAAACTGCATGGGACTTAGAAGCTGTAAATCCTGCAGGGCTGAGACTGTCAGTCTGAACTCGTACCCTGGAAAGCACTACCACCCCTCAGATCGACTAACCCAAACATGGTGGGTGCTCAGGATTTGCAAAAGGGGAAGAAAGGAAGTGTGGGGAAGCACAGCCCATCCTCCTGGCTCATCTCCTGCAGCTCAGGGGATTCTGTGCTCCTCTTCCTCTCCTGCATCCTCAGGGATGCTGGCAGGGAACCTGTTGGGCTCAAAAGCAGGCAGTATCAAAGCTGGGTCTGCGCGTCACTGTCTAATCTGAGCAGCAATGTCATGGCCTAAGGTCTCCTGCTCCCCCGGAGACATGCCTGAGTTGCATGCTGTAGGTGTTGCTATTCCTGTTCCGCTGGGAAGACAAACAGAGGGTTAACTCACAACTGCACAGCCTTTCTGGGGGCAGTAGCCTGAGCAGCCTCCTGCTGCGTGAAGGGGCTGGGGGGTCTCTCACTACCACTTATAAGGGTCTTTGTCTCACATCCAAGTGTGACCGCGCTGTCCCATCCTATCGCTCAGCCCAGCAACGTTTCATTTCCTCTTCCTCCGATCCCAGTTACAAACGGGGTGGGAGAGCTGCAATACAGGGCCCACCGAGTCATCAGGACCCGCGACTGGTGTGCGCCCTGCCACTGCTCTGCTCCACGGCCTCGGCCGCCTCGTGTCCCCTTCCCGTGGTGCTTCTCCTCCCCATTTTGACAGGGGTATTTCAGTGCTGTGCTGGCTCTGGTTGGCACGGCAGGCCCTGATCTCAGCTGCACCATCCACGCGAGGGTTCAGTGTGTGGTGTCACAAGTGCCAACAGAAGACAACTAAGAAATACTGGTCCATCACTAGGGCATGCCAGTTCTGCAGCTCCTCTGTAACCTTCCTGAGGGACCAGAAGAGACCGAACCTCCCCAGTTAGGTACAAAAGGAGAGGTACTATTCACAGTGGGATGTCTCTGTTCACGACGCACTGGGATAATGCCACAGCCGAGGTCTATGTGATTCAGTCCTGTCCCAGCATGTAGGCCGCACATAGCCCAGGATGCATAGAGAGAACCCCCATCGCTGTGTCCCCAGAAGCATGCTGTGTCCCCAGACCGCGGGAAGCCCATGGATCACCCCTAGGCTGTCTTCCCCTGCACAGTGTCCCTCCCTGGGGTTCATCTCCCCATGCTCACCTGCCCTGCGAGGTTGAAGTACGCATGGTTTGTCAGGCTGACGGGTGTTGCCTTGTTGGTTTGAGCTCGGTAGTTGATGGCAAGCTCCCCGCCACTGAGGGTATAGGTCACCCAGACTTTCAGGTCGCCAGGGTAGCCTTCCTCGCCGTCGGGGCTGAGCCGGAAGAAGCAGACACCATCTGGGAGGACCTGGGGGCTCCAGAGAACCTGCAAGGAGCATGCTGCTGGTGGGACAGTCATGGGGAACACAGTGGGTGCCCTCCTCTCCTGCTCCAGACTGGGCTGAGCCCAGGGACAAAAAGTACCCAAGGAAGGAAGCTCTGAAACAAAGGGTTTTTTCCATCATCTTTCCTGCTCTTACTCATAGAAAGAAAAAAACCCCAAAACCCCAAACAATCTTTTTCTCCCTATGAAGGACAAAAATCCAGTATCTCCGTGCTGAAAAAGGGAAGTGGGAGAAAACAGGAGCCCCAGCCTGACTCTGAGTCAGCCAGGGCCAGCAGCAGGGAATGAGTTTTCCGATGAGCAGTCAAACAAGGCAGCTTGCTCTGACGGGGGGCCATCCCAGCCTAACGGTGTCAGCATGTTTGACTTTGGCCCTGCAGTTGGACTTACTCCCCCTCCCACGTATCTCCTGGCGTCACCTCAGCAAGCTGCCACCCTTCCCTTAGCTACTTCAGCCCTGGCTACTAGGACAAAGTGTACACCCACTGGGAGCTCCTGCTTAAGTGCTCAGGCTGGGTTAAACAGCACCAGACGCATGGCCAGATATATCCACACATCAGTGTGCATTCAGAGAAAGGCACCTCTCTGTTCCTTGTCCCTGCCAGAAATCAGGGCTCTGCCTGGAGCTGCACCTGCTGGTGCTCTGTAAGTTGAGCTGCCCAGCCAGCTGTGTGACCCTGCCGTGGACAGGAGGCTAAGGGGGTGTCTCAGCCCCTGTGTGACCCTGCCGTGGACAGGAGGCTAAGGGGGTGTCTCAGCCCCTGTGTGACCCTGCCGTGGACAGGAGGCTAAGGGGGTGTCTCAGCTCCTTGCAGGGCAGATGTGCAACAAGAGACAAGGTGCCCAGCCTCTGGAGCTTTGCACCTGCCTAAGGAACAGTTACAGTCAAATGAAAGAAGACAGAGCTGGGGGCAGGGGCAGGATGGCCTTTATCATGTCCTATGCATAGACCGCAATCTCAGGGCACTTGTCAGAAGCTAACATTTTCACCAAACACGGTTCTCTCAGCCCCTGTGTGCCCCTGCCGTGGACAGGAGGCTAAGGGGGTGTCTCAGCTCCTTGCAGGGCAGATGTGCAACAAGAGACAAGGTGCCCAGCCTCTGGAGCTTTGCACCTGCCTAAGGAACAGTTACAGTCAAATGAAAGAAGACAGAGCTGGGGGCAGGGGCAGGATGGCCTTTATCATGTCCTATGCATAGACCGCAATCTCAGGGCACTTGTCAGAAGCTAACATTTTCACCAAACACAGGAACTGTGAGTGACAAAGGTGATAAACAGGCTGCAGAGCAGGTCCTCCTGCACCGAGTGCAGTTTGCCTGCAGCTCCCACTGCTGGGGGATGCTGTGGTTTTATACAGGAGTTTCTATTTCAGTTCTTCAAACATCAAGCTATTAAAGGCCAGTAAGCATACAGATCTCACTATTTTTTAAAGCTAAGAGGGTTATTTTCTGAAGTCACCCAGTCTCACAGCAGCGTGGCCAGATATTGCAGCCACATAACTGTGGCTGTGAGTTTTTCTGTCTTCATCAGACCATGTGCTGACCGCAACACCGAGGTCTGCAAGGTCAGGAAAAACAGGCAAATTGGCCAAGACAGTCACACCAAGAGCCAGCATGTCCTTCTTTTCGTTAGGGCTGACCACAGGTCTCTGCACAGTGACCGCTACCTGGCTGGAGCCGGGCTTGGGCAAGTGCCCGAGCACGTCCCATGGGGCAGCAGACACAAAGCCCTGGCTGGGAGGTGCTGCTGCCTTGTCCCCAATAAGTTGGCATGTCTTCTGCAAGCAAGGGGAAGAGGCAGGAGAAGAGACCACAACTCCCATCCAAGCAGATAGCCTGGAAGACCAGGCGCCGAGGAGTGCATGTTTTAAGCTCCAGTTCCCAGGACGTCAGGGAGTATAGAGAAACTTCAAATAACATCATCCTCTTTGGGTGCACAACAGCCACGTCACCCCAGCACTCCTTTTCTTCTAAGGCTGCTGAGGAGCGTTTGGTCCTGATCTGATGCCAGTTCACACTGCACTGCCGAGGAGTGACCTTTGACTTTTGCCCCAGCAGACTAGATGCCCTCTCATGAAACAAAACATTAACCCAGGAAAGCAGCTGCATCAGCACGTTCACCTGCATTCCTCTGGGGACACGGTGGGTTAGCTACTTGCTGGTTACAAATGCATCTGATCTAACGAAGCCCAAGGCTTTGATAGCAGGATCTGCTGTGCAGTCAGCAGGGTTATCAGCAAGGCTTTCGAGAGAGGAGATGCTCTGCTGCCCTTACCAGTGTAGCACACGGATGGTATCGGGACTTCAGGAGCAGCTCTCGGGAGAAGATGGGAAGGGCTGATTATCCTGGGGCCAGGACAGGGTACAGGGAAGTGCTGGGGAGGGGACAGAGCCATGCTAAGACCTTTTGCAGGCCTGATCGAGTTATCCGCTGCTGTGAGCCAAAGCGAGAGCCCGGGGTACAGTGTCACTGGCACAAAAATGGCACTGAAGAGGAAGGACAAGGCAATAACCGCACTGAACACACAGCACCACCCTGCTCCCTCATTACCTGGGAGTGCTGTCGGTCAAAAGTGAGCAGGACTGATAATCACTTTCTACAAACCCAAGACCTTCTGACTCTGGGAGGAGCTACGGGCAGGTAACAGCCTGCAATCCATCCATAGGCACAAATCACTCTCCATGGATTACTGTTCTCCAGGAAACCTTCTTGGGGCACTGGGACAACTGCACCTCCACTCTGGGGTGGTGTGGCTGGTCATAGTGTTGCCATGGAAGCCTCCATCGTGCACGAGCTGGGTCCTCATTGCCATGTCCCAACCCAGGCTCTGTGGGAGCAGCACCTCACCCCAGGACAACACCGTCCGGCTGGGCTCACGAGGCTGAGCCCAGGCTGCAGGAGTGCAGAGGAAGCAACCCTCTGCGTGGCATCCAAGGATGACAGAAGTGAGCCCTGATAAGCCACCTGGGCTAAGACAAGCCAACCCAGCAGCTCACAGGGGGATTCCTGCACTCACAGCACTTTCTGGGAGCTGATTCAACTCAGTAAGCACCAGAAAATCAGAGTTTTACCTTGTTTTACCTGACCTGCCCCCGGGAGCGGCGGCCGCCGGGGC
>NW_010425294.1:0-17786 GCF_000710305.1 Buceros rhinoceros silvestris
TGGGGATTTAGACATGTCCCCACATGAGACAAGCACAGCCCTAGCCAGGGGGTTGCTGTTTCCTGTAGGAATTCCCACGGCTCTGCTTTAACCACAGTTCCAGCACCCCTGGATAACACAGAACACGCTTATGAGTTGATGTGAACAACAAGCCTGGAACCAGGATTCCTATTCAGGTTTCTTCAGGCCTCCATTATGTACGTGGAAGAACTAGCAGGGGAGAAGATGTGTTGCCAGAAAGCTAGAGGCGTTAGCTAAGCCCATCTACTTTCTACTGGAGGTCTGGTGAAGGTCAGGACAGCTCATTAATTTCAATGACACTTGTTCTCTCTCTGGTAATCCTGGCCACTTCAAGACCTAACAGCACAACTCAGGTAAGTGAACAAGTCACTCCACAAAGAGAGCTCATTAAGGTTCACGTCTACAGATATGCACCTTGTGTCTACCTCTAGCCCTCTCAGCTCCTTCTCAACAGTGGCAGGGCCAGCACTTCGTAACACGTTGAGGTGTACGTTCCCGGGTTCAGTAAAGTCTAACACCTGATACAAAAGGTGAGGGAGCTATTGCCAGGATGCTCCCAGGCGAAGCCTGTCCTTTGGAACACCGATGCTTCACAGCTCAGCGGGCTACCAGAACAGTTTTTCTTGACAGTGCCCCACGATTTGCTCTGGCAGAGAAACAAGTAGTTTTCATGTGAATTCCAGTGGCTACTCCCAAAAGAAACTGCTTGCATATGGCTAGGACTAGACCATTTTTCTTATTTATGGAAAAAATGGGTACCACAGAAAACCCCTTCTAGGGCCCAGATCTGGGCTCAAGAACAGATTAAAAGACTTTTGCCACAACCAAAGGCAGAAGTCTAGTGTGACTTGGCCAGGGATGACCTTGTCTCAGTTGCCCTTGAGGTTTTTTTCTAAGTGTCTTTTTTTTCCCCATTGTTGGAAAACAGAGGCCTTAGTGTTACAGCACCAATTAATAAAAACATCACAGACATCATCCCCCCCCAAACTGAGTCTTCATATATAACACAAACATACATATGTCTGTGTGTGTATGTACACACACACATACAGGATGCCAAGCTTCCTCCAGGACGAAGTGGCGCTGCAAACTCTTCTCTCCATTACCTTTGCCTCCCGTTTTCAAGCACTCTCAAGACGGTACAAGTGCTGGTGGACACAAAGTCTAGACTCGTGTTGTCTAAGAAAATTGACAAAATGTAGGAAAAAAAATTTGCTTTATTGAAAACAATATTGTGCTTAATGCTTTGACATTTCAAATTCTGCTTCAATGTTTTATGTTATCAGTTATTGCATTACAAGATAATGAACTTTCTTTAAAAACATGGAAAATCATGGTAGCAAAATAGTAGTTTTATCCAAGAATAATGCACAACAGGCTCAGGTATATGAACCGGACATTGGAAAACACACCTCCTCACATACAGTGGTGCACTGTATATGGAACACAACTAAGCAGGCCGACATCTGAGGGTGCCTCATCACTTCAGCGACCCCACATGAGGACTTCCAAAAGAAAGGCAGTCAGTGTTTAGTGTTTCATAACAGTAACGTAGCTACAACTAAGCCACAACTGGTTCTTTACTACGGGATCACGTATCCCAGCTCCAAAATAATGAAACACCATGAAACCCACTCATCTCAGCTAAACCACTACGGTAAACCAAGGATCGACAGCGGGTCTGGCTATGTTTCACTGCCCACCAGAGGAGTTCGTTCTTCGTTATTACCGGGAGGATTTTGCAGGCTGGAACTGGAACTGTTTGCACAAGAAAAGAACAGGAGGGAAGAAACAGGCTTAACATTCTCTCTACATATGTATAGAGAGTATATGTATGTTCTCTCTCTCTCTCTCTGAAATACCAGCTTTATAGCAAAAAGCCACACATTAAATGCAAAGAGCTATAGGGATCACTGGATTTGGTTCCCCATTATTGCACAGAAACGTCCTGCTGCTTTCACAGGTATCATTTCACAGAATCACAGAATACTTTGGGTTGGAAGGGACCTTCAGAGTTCATCTAGTCCAATCCTCCTGCAGTGAGCAGGGACATCTTCAACTAGATCAGGTTGCCCAGAGGCCCGTCCAGCCTGACCTGGAATGTTTCCAGGGATGGGGCATCTACCACCCCCTTGGCCAGTGTTTCACCACCAGTAAAAAAAACAGTGTAAAAAATTTCTTCCTTGTATCTTGTCTCAATCTCTCTCTTTTAGTTTAAAACCATCAACCCTTGTCCTGTCACAGCAGGCTCTGCTAAAAAGACTGTCCCCATCTTTCTTAAGAAGGCCCACTTTAAGTACTGGAAAGCCACAGTAAAGTCTCCTCAGAGCCTGCTCTTCTCCAGGCTGAGCAACCCCAACTCTCTCACATCGTACACCAGTACGCAAGTCCTCCTCTGCAGGGCTGCTCTCAACCCCATCCCCCCCCAGCCTGTACTGATACTGGGCATTGCCCTGACCCAGGTGAAGGACCTTGCACTTGGCCATGTTGAACCTCACTGAGATTCACATGGGTCCACTTCTCCAGCTTGTCCAGGTCCCTCTGGATGACATCCTGTCTCTCAGGTGTGTCAACTGCACCACTCAGCTTAGTTGGTGTCACCTACGAACTTGCTGAGGGTGCACTTGATCCCACTGCTTATGTCATTAATGAAGATACTAAACAGCTCTGGTCCCAGTATGGACCTCTGAGGGACACCACTTGTCACTGATCTCCATCCAGACATCAAGCCATAGACCACTACTCTCTGGATGTGACCATCTAACCAATTCCAACTCACAGACACCGTCCTGGAGGAACCATCAGCAGGGTTTGCTTGTTGATGTCACAGTCCTGTTGCTTGCACAGAACAGGTATTGTTCTGTGACCTCTTAGTGACCTCTTAGGTCACTGTTTAGGTCAGTGGGGATTTAGGAAAGCCTACAGACAAAGTATTTAAGCAGTATTTTCCTGCTCATCTTGTCATTCATGTTCAGGTTGGTAGTGAGTAAAAAAAGGAAGCACAACTTTCAAAGGTTTACTTTATATGACTACAAGTAAAATAAAGAATAAATATGGCATACCTTCTCCTTGTTGTCTCAGTGATATAGAATATCCCAGTTGTAAGGCCCTTTGAGGAAACAGTTATAATTGTAATAATAATAACCTTATGCACCAGCTCGTAATTGCAATAGATATAAAAAGTGAAAAACGTGTAATTACTTACACTTAACAGTGCCCATCCTCCTTGGATGGCTGAGGCCCATTCAAAACCCAGCTTTTCATTCAGAAATCCTCCCAGAGTGGGACCTGCAAATGCCCTGCAACAATTCGAAATGAGGTCCTGGCATCCCAGACAAAAAAGATTAACACACCATATTTTCGGTAAATGTTTTTCTTGTGTTTTGTGGCCTCCCTTCATTGATTCCCTCTCCTTTGTCAAAAAACTTGTCTTCCACAGACCTAACTTGCTTATAATCCACAGTAAATATTAATTCTTTGTTTGCCATGGCCCCAATAGTCCAGTCTAGTTACCTCCTGTCCTGGTTTTGGCTGGAATCAAGTTAATTTTCTTCCTAGTAGTTGCTCCAGCGCTGAGGTTTGGGTTTAGGACGAGAATAGTGTTGAGAACACACTGATGGTTCAGTTGTTGATGATCCATGTTTACACTAAGTCAGGGACTTTTCAGCTTCTCATGCTGCCCTGCCAGCAGAGCCTGGGGCTGCACAAGGGAGGGGACACAGCCCGGACAGCTGCCCCAACCGAGCCAAAGGGGTATTACATACCATATGACATAATGTTCAGTATATAAACTGTGGGACACGGTGGCGCAGGGATTGGCTGGGCATTAGTCAGCAGGTGGTGAGCAACTGGAACAATTGTACTGTACATCACTTGTTTTGTATATTCTCTTTTTCCCCCTCCCCCACTTTTTTTCTGTCCTATTAAACTGTCTTTATCTCAATCCACTGGTTTTACTCCATCTCAGAGTGAGCAGCTACATGGTGCTTCCTTGCCAGCTGGGGTTAAACCATGACACCTCCTCAGCTGGAAACAGGATCCACATCAGAAAGCTGAATGCTCTCATTCAGTGCCTTTCACTCATTCTCTGTGACAACCACTGGGTAATAAAGGCAGATGAACTCCGCTAAGTTGCACCAACACAGAGCTTAAATAATGGCTGAAAGCGAAGAGATAATTCTACTCTTAGCTGTCCCAGACAAAAGGAGGAAATGCAGAAAATGAAAAAGGGAGAACAGAATTAGTCAGGAGCAGATACCTTCTAGCTCACTCCACATGGGTGGATTTAGCTTTGTAAAAAAATTAGAGTCCACCTCTCTCCATATTAAGTATTTCAGTGACAACAAAAATGACCACATGGAAGAATAAGTCAACATCCACTTAATGATGGCAGTTTTTTGATATGCAGGGCAATGCATTTCAAGGAGGACAAGCTCAGAGTCCGTTCGCTTTGCTGGGTAAGTGCTTTGCTTTAACATGACCACCAGGCACCTGTTTAGCAAAAACCTTTTGAATCAAGGTCCACACAATGACTGCAATGCCAGAGTCCTGGTTGTAACGAGCAGGCTTTCACGTGGGAGTAGCATAGACCAACCGAATGCTCATGGCTTACAAGAAGGTGACTGCATACCTACCCAAGGGACCACATGGCACTGAAGAGCCCAGACACCAGTCCCAGCAGACTCAGACCTTCTTCAAATCCATTCTCACTGCAGAAAGACAGACCAGTCAGAGCAGTACAAGGGATTATCGAGTCTCAGTCTATAGCCTTCCCCTATGTTAAGAGAGTAGTGGTAGCATTTAAATGTTACTTGCTGCCTTTGTTCTAAAAAGAGGGAAAAAAGCCACACTAAAATCCCACTTCATACTCATCTCTGAAAATTAGTCGCAGTTTCCTACTGTCAGTAACACGAAAGATGTATTGGACCGAGTTACTTACTACGCACACTGCAGCATCTCTGGAAACACTGGGATGACACACATGCCAAGGGAAATGCCAATCAGAACCAGCACTAGCACAAACATCCACAGCTGGCTGAAAGAGAGGCATTTAAAGAAATTAGCTGCTCTTTCCAAGTAAGGACCCCCTCTGACTGAAGGCTGTTTTATCAGCTCTCCACGACTGACCAGAAAACTAGATTTCTTGAAACCAAAAAGACCTCTGGACACCGAGACTAGAAAAATATGGTTCTGTGCTTAAAAAAAAAAGACTTTGTAAAAGAATTTGAAAATCTTGTGTTCAATTAAGTATTTCCTTAGCAAATGCAGTTCATTTAAGAGAAACACATAGGGAAGAGGGAGACAGTTGAGCTTGGCTCAGCAATACAGATATCCAAGCTTGAGGCAAGTGAAGCATTTTGCAGCTATTCATTTAAGAGAAACACATAGGGAAGAGGGAGACAGTTGAGCTTGGCTCAGCAATACAGATATCCAAGCTTGAGGCAAGTGAAGCATTTTGCAGCTAAAATTTTGTAACCAAATAGACTAGCTAAAGAACGCAGTTGAGCTTGGCTCAGCAATACAGATATCCAAGCTTGAGGCAAGTGAAGCATTTTGCAGCTAAAATTTTGTAACCAAATAGACTAGCTAAAGAACGCTAAAGAATTTATTGCTTTCTCTTTCTCACCAGCTCAAATGTATGATCTCATCTGTTTCAAATGTATGATCCTCTTTAAAGTTAGAAGTCTAGGAGGAAGGAGTTGACTAATTCTGCACATTAACGAGCCTATCATCATCTTTAAGAGAGTATATAACCTAGGACAAAAGGACTGTATAGCTGTTTTGTAAATGTAGCAGTGTTTTGCTGTGAATTGGGAGACATGGCAATGCTGTGTTCAGGTGCAGCAGGTACTATCTTTACTTTGCTAGCTGAAACCAAAGCTATAACCTGGCATTTTCCTCAGTAAGCTAGATACAGAGTGAAGAAAATTCAATACTGCTGCACAGCCATGCAAATAAGCCTATAGTTAAGAAACACTGATGTGATACAGAAAACTGAAAAATAAGATAGAAAGAGAGCTTCATTTTGCAGCACTGGAAATGCGACAGAGTTGGAAGGAAAGGACAATAAAAAAGCAGCATTCTTCTCACCAAATGCAGTAACAGGGAAAAAAAATCAAAGGAAAGGGATCATCTTACAAAGTTCTATCTATATTTTCAGATGCTTGCATTGCTTTACATTCATAGTCTCATCTAAAAGTTAAAAAAACCTGCTTCACAGTCAGAAAGGCTAATCACAGACTCGTGGACACACAGCTATCATGGCCATAGTCATATTACAAAACCATCACATAATGCTCAGGGAGAGGCAGTTTGGTACCTTTCAATGTGCAGTACAGGAGCAGGTCCCAACATGAAAAAGCACACTGCCGTCATTAAACCTCCGGATACCAGCAGCCACTTCCTGAGGTACTGTGAAAGAAGAGGTATGTGACTTAAAGACGTGTTTGCAACATAACTATTTTGTCTTTCCTAATACTCCTAAGTCTTCACCTCCTGAAAAGTACAGCTCCTGTAGAGACAACTTTAACACATAAACTAGAAACTCACAATTTTTCTGCCAGTTCTGAACACCATCAAGAGATGCTGAATTCATGTTTCCTTGCCACCAATTCAATCACTGGCAGCAGCTGCTTAATACAGAGATTTCTTCCGGATATTGAGTAACGGTGCTTCCCTGTTAGCAAAGTATTTTAAGTCTTGCTCTTCCTTAGTATAAGGAACATCATGTAGCATTGCATGTAATTCTCACGTACAAAGGCCATTATTAGTTCACATCAGGAAAAAACAGCGTCAGAAAACTGGCCCTGTCCTTCATGAAGAACACTCAAAGTGTGGGTTTCCTGGATCAACTAGCAGTGGGTGTTCAAGCAGGCAGTTTTAGGTATATCACTGTCAAAGTCTCTTGCTATAGTGCAGTTAAGAGCTAGAGAACCACAGCCAATCAGTGTGATGATCTGATTTGATATCGCACTTCTCAAGAGATTAAGTCAATACAGCTAACCACAACATCTTTACTCCACTTCTCAAAAGCTGGTAACGTTACATGTAGTCAACAGCATGGATAACTGGGACACGTTTTCCCATGCAGCACTCCATATTGGCCAGAATTATTTTGCTCTTGATTCACTGGAAACTCAACACATTTCACCTACAGGATACTCGTCCAACACGCTTTACTATTTTCGACATTCTTGTATTACCTGGACCTTGCAAAAGAGACCTTCAAGTTGGCAGTACTCAGGGCATGTGCGAGGTACTGAGAGACAGATCCATCTGCAGAACCAGGCCTACAGCCATCACTTCAATATGGGAAGTCCTTCAGTTTAAATAAGTGCACAAAGTGATTTGCTAACATTGCATGAACAGCAGGGTGATACTCACTGGCAGTGTGTCACTTAGGAGTCCGAGGAGGGGGGAAGACAAGGAGTATGACAGTGCCAAACCAAGGAATACCAAGCCCACGTAGCCAGTTGGGAGTTTGAACTATAGAAAGGAAGACAAATAAAACAAAACACAAACCATCAAACCATATATGCTACATTCATTAAAGGACAATCCAAGAATTATATTTTAGGTCAAAATACAGAAATACATGAGTTTAAGTATTTTCCTAATACCATACAGAGGTTTTTCAAGTATTTGAAGTCGTCCAGTTTCCTTCCACTTCCATGTGGAAAACGCCTGACACAACTGTACTCAGACAGAGCCCAGATAATCACAGGAGAAAATACTATGGCATGTCCCTACACCAGCACACTGGCTCTAATAACACTAATAACCGGCACATTTGAAACAGACACTTTAGACACTGAAATTCAGATAGGTTTAGTCTTTACCTCTCCAATCTTCAGTTTTATTTCCACTTAGAAAAGCATAAATACTGTACTCAGGCACTGCTAAATCAGTGCATCTTAACAGTAAATAGTGCTGTAAAACACAACTCTGGCTTTTCATCCAAAGGAGGATTTTTATGAGAATGAATAAGAGGCTTTTTGCAAACACCCCGAGGTCTACATTTTCCTAATGCAGAATCATATTTCTGTATTGAAACAAAATGTGTAATGAACCAAAACCATAACAGTCTCTCAAATGAGTGCTTTAACTACCAGTCAGAAGGTATTCCAAGATGTTTCTTGTGGCATTCACTTTTGCTTGCCACATGGAAGCACATGATAATAACTCTCATGTAGTGGTCAGAACGCCTGCCAAGGCTACAGCCCTTTCATAGCAAGTATCTGTTAGCACAGAGCAGAAGGAAAGCAGAAGAGGTACACCAGCATGCAATATTCTACACTAGTATAGTTACAGATCCTTCTTCCTGGGTGGTGGAAGAAGACATTCACATCTCCACTGATGGAAGAGGTTAGCACCAAGCCTCCTCCACCCTGGATGAGTGCTCTAAGTACTGGACTAGACAGACAGAAAGTAGAAGCACAACCACCTGTGAAATGCTCTTCCCTGGAAAAATGATTAATAAATAAGCCACTCAAAAAGCACTGCTTCATTTCACACAGGAACAGAATCGTAAATTGTTTACTTCATAGCCATTACCTTAAACTCCATGGGGGAAATAAATAAATAAAGCAGGAAACACATAAATGTTAAAATAAATAAAAACCTAACTAAATAAAATGGCATTTGCTTTTTAATAGCAGCTATGTAGCTGCAATCAGTTTAATTTTGGCATTGCTGTAAGAGAAAGCAGAGCTGTGACATTAGGTCCCCATGAAGAGACATAACGCCACCAGTGCCTGTTGCAGTTTTAAAGAATTTGCTTTCAGAAAGGAGGAAAAAATCCCTCATTTACAAAACCAGCTGCTATGTCCTGTTCAGTGAAGGAACTCTGCAGCTGAAAGCCAGTTAAGTGGAAAGCAGGTTTTTAAAGGCCTCGCTTTTCCTCAAAGTTACTGAGACCCAGCGGCCACCGATGATGCGAACAGAAACCATGATTTGTCAGTACTGTGGAAATCAAGTTATTCAGAAATCATATTATTAACAGTTAATTAAAGGAGCATAGTTGGATATGGCTTAATTTTGTTTAGGATATTTAAACCACATTTTTAACCAGTTATTTACCATCTAGTGAGTCGAGACTTCCCTGCATGTTAACAGGACTTACCTTCTTTAGGATAAATAGAGACATTGTGGGGTCCAAAAAGCCCAAGCATGCACTTAGAGAAAATATAATAAAACAGAGTACTAAGACTTTCGGCAGCAGAATGAGCTTCCAAAAGGAGTCCTTGCCAGGGACTGAATCTGTTTCGAGAGAAAAGGAGGGTAAATTATATTATTTTCAGCAGCATAAGCTCATGATTCATCTTCTTGCCTTAGAAGTCTTTTTCTAGTCCTATTACTCCCGTTATCTAACAAAGTCAAAGGTAAACTATTATGCACTATACTATTTTTGAATTTAAAAAACCCAAATCTGATAGGTAAATAAGTAAACAATTTAGATTCCAACATTATAATTCCCAATTATGTGAAAATACAGTTACTTCCCCACTAGCCCTTATCAAATGAAAATCTCATGGATACACCTCAAAAAAACATGCACACATGCATGAACCATTCATATCCAACCAGAGAAACAAGCTTTGAAAGTAAAATGAAAGACTGCTCTTTATCAGCTGACATCTGTCTCAGTTTCTAAGCAACTAGTCGTTCAGGTCTCTTACATGTTCGATTTGTACTCCAGACAGGAAGCTTCTTTCAGATGTCATGGTTCAAAGTCACTTCTAAGGCAAGCTCCCTTCCTGATGCTGTTGGTGTTTTAACAGTTGGATGTGGACTCAAAGTATAGATAGAACTAAAAGTTCATTCATTAGCATCCACCAGCTCAGAGCTAACAGTTATACACCTTCAAACTGGCCAGTAATACCAGGACTCCATACGATTTCAGAGCTCAGAGAGGTGGGGGGGAAGCTAGCAGTAGCAGCACATGGTTAACCACTGTGAGTTTCTTGTAAAAGCCAATATATGTGAAGTTATTCTCCACGGTTTTCATATTCAAGAGGAAAAAACATTTTAAAAAATGTATTTTAAAGTTACTAGTGTTTATTCTAGAAATGATTAACAGAAACTTACAATTATGAACCTGCTTGAAAACTTACCTTTAAGTTAACTTTCTGTCCAAGCAGGACCATCTAAAATTTAATCAAAGTTACGTGACCGCCAGCACTTCATTACCTCCAACACTTCATTATTAAGAGTCTTTCATGTTAATAAGATACCGCATCACTCAGTACAAATAAACCCTTTCTGTTCTCCAATTCTGTTTCTTCCTCCTCTGTTACCCCTCAAACATGTCAAGGTCTCTTGTTTTAGGCAAAACCTATCTCCATCTTTTCTCCAACTAGCTGTAACAACAAGCTGAAACAAAGATTTTGTTACTGATCCTTTACAAGCCCTGAAGCTAAAGAGACAAAAGAAAATAACCATTTATTTCAGTTCCCTTCCACACAGAGTTCTCAGTGTTTGCAGAGATAGGCATGCAGTGTTGAATTTATTCCAGGCCACCTGCACGCCTTTATTCTAGTTTGCATCAAGACATGGGCCTGATCAAGATCACAAGTTACTTCAGCTGGAGCTTTGCTGTCTGAGTTGTACCAGACTTCAGAAATCGGTGTTTTTCTATAATACAGTTACATACATGAGAATTTCAGGTGAGCGAAGGAGACAGGAGGAAGGGTGCTTACCGTATTTTGGTAACATGCACATATTCAGCGGCACCAAGACCAACACTACGCATCCCAGTGTAATAAAAGGGACCTCATAACCAAATGATTGATACAAAAAGCCACCTAAAGGTGGGCCCAGCACCAGTCCGAGTCCTGTAAAAATTTCCAGGCTGCCCTAAAGGATGAAAAAGAAAGCAAGCAAAAAGCATGCTGAGAAACTCTAGCATAACAGTAAAAACAATCCATTTTTCTGAGGAGCAGCACAACAGAGTCAGGCTAGCGAGAAGAAAAAGGCACTGCATCACTAAGGGGGTAACAGCTAGCAGAGGCCTTCACGTGTGACAGCAAAAGGAATTTCGCAGTTGTCTGCATGACACAGTCGCCTCCTTTGCTCCGCTATGGGACAACCACGTGCACTGCAGCATTAGCCACTCTGCTGTCACCCACCACATCCCAGTCCTGAGGCCAGACAAAGGCTCTGCTGATGGAAAGCATCTGCAGGACAACTCAGGCTGAAGTGATCATCTCTCCCACCTGCAGTTACACTCCAGCCAGATTGGGAGGACCCAAACAATTCTACTGGGCTGGGTCACTATCTCGTGGGATGAGGTACATGTATCAGGCTGTTTGGATTCACTGTCTCGGGGTAGGAAATAACAATGAAATTGTAATCAGGATAACTCAGATTATTTTGGCTATAATTTAATAATCTGGCATCTTTTATAAGATACTAGTTTTCAAAAAGACAATAATACAGTTAAACTTAAATTTTGCATTACAACACTATGGTCACCACTGTGAACATCTGCCCCAATGCAATTAATGATTAATGATTAATCAGTGCTTAGGCCACTCCCTTTTAATAAGTAACAGCTAGAGGTAGAATTTCTTACATATATAGTTTTCTGGCTCCCAGAATTTAGCAAAGATAGTATAGATTCATCCTCCCCTTTAATTTTACTGATACAAGTCAGAGCAGTCTAATAGCCTGAGAGGAGGCGCA
The DNA here is from genome assembly GCF_000710305.1 of Buceros rhinoceros silvestris. NCBI lineage: Eukaryota > Metazoa > Chordata > Aves > Bucerotiformes > Bucerotidae > Buceros > Buceros rhinoceros. Next base: position 11,704 of record NW_010425294.1, read on the forward strand.
GCCAGGAGCAGCCACATCCTTTACCCTAGGTATGGGGAGCAAGCCCTCAAAATTAGTTCTAGACAGATGTGAGACATTATGATAAACTTCAACACACGGGATGCTCGTGAGTTAATGTAACTGCATCCAAATAATGTTTTTACTTGTGTTGCTTACCAACCATAAAAAAATACTTACGATTGGTGGGACTGCAGTTCAAACAGGGCTATACATCATTTAACCCTTCTAAGTTAATGAATTATGGGGGAGAGGTGGAGCTGAGGCGCTGCATTATTGCAGATCGGGGAGGATAACGTAAATATTGCTTATGCTCTGAAGTTCATACCTCCTGCAGCAGAGGGATCATGTAGACAGATGCTGAACTTTCCACTTCTACAAGGTTGACACGCCTACCTTTAATAACTTCCCCATCCATTCTCTGGGGTACCCCACAGGCAAAAGGTGGGCTGAAAACTGGTAACAAGAGGGTAAGGAGAGGAAAAGTGCTTTTCAGTATCTAGCACTACTAAGAAGGGCAGTGAAAAGCAAGGTTAAAAATCCTTCATCCATTCCCTCAAGCTTTATGATTTTACCACAGGATGCACCTTGCTTCAACTACTCAGCTCTTCCTTCTGCCTCCTGCCTCTGCTACCACCAGGAGCAGAGCTCACAGTAACAAGAACTCTCCATCGTGGCCATTTAAGGACACTAAGTCTACGTGAATGAATCTGAAAAGCTTTTATTCTCATGCAGAACAAGACATTCGTGTGTAACAAGGCAAAGAGGCCCATATTTAAAGTGATCTGTCTTCTGACAACCCCCTTCTAGAATTTAAACAAAGGCAGCTACCAAGCCACTGCTGTGTAGTGTTTCTGACTGTGGTCCTGAGGTGACCTTCATCACCAGGAACCATTTTCAGCTATGCAGCATGGTTATTGTCCTGCCACCAAAGCCTGATTCTAAGATAGATAACTAAGTCCCTTTAAGTCAAGGTAACTTTACCTACCTATTTAAATGACATTTTTAAATGTGCAAACAGAAAACTTAAACTGTTTTAACTGAATAAACCCAAAACATGATTATGATATATAACCTGCTTTCCAAAGAAACTGCCAGCTCCCCACTGCTGATAAAATTTCGTAGTTTTTTGCTAGTTGAGAGGTCATATTTTTATAGATATTCATACTTAGAAGTAACTACAGAGCTTAACAACAATATTAATAAAAGCACCAACTTTTCCCATTTTATTAAATGTTCTGAAGGATGTTCTTAACATTTGTTCACTCAATAAAATTTAACCCAGTTATTCCTGTCAGTTTATATTTGAATTGAAACCCAAATTTATTGAAAAGAGAAAGAAAAAGCAGCATTTTTTAAAATACAAAACATTTTTTTTTCCCTAACACCAAAAAAACCCCCAACTAAACGAGGATATCGTCTCTGGTTGAAATGAATCATTGATGACCAGAAATCGTGCCCTCCAGATTTCACGAAGTTCTAGCTCTCCTCTCCTATCACTTTCAGCAATAGATAGAAAAATGAAACGAAAGCTGCTTCCAGTTTTGCACTTTTCAGTCATTTAAACAACACTATTCGAATAAATTAATCAAATTTCTTGAATCAATCCACATGGATTCTTACCATCCTTGCAGAAGTAGTCACTAAAATGGTCTGATTTCAACTGAAGAGAGAACTAGTGCCATCAATGCTCGGCTGTCTTCAAAACATAAGCAGCTATTAGATCCTGCTTAATTTATATCTAACTAAAGTTATGCTGAGGTCTGAACTTGTTCTAGGATTGCGATTCCAGACAACAGACACACATGATGTGACGATTTCACATATGCCTGCACGTGAGACAGCAGACTGTCTCCTCCCGGCTCTAGGCTGGCCACTGGCAATTCATGACATTGTGGGCACTCAGCTGTAACACGGGTTTTGCACTTACCAGGACAGTGGCTATATTATCGGGAAATGCCTTTGCAAGGATTGAAAATGATGCTGTCATTGCTGCTGCAAAACCTACTGCATCCATTGCTCTTACTAAAAAGCACAAACTGATGAAAACTGGTCCGCTCGGCACCTTGTCCAGCATTCTGAAAAGAAAAAAAAACCCAGTAAATGGGGAAATCTCAGGATGCAACGAGTCATCTATTAAAGGCCCCGCAGCATCATTTCTTACTGATTAAAGGACACAGTTATGAGACACTCAATGTTTTCTATTACACATCTTTTTGAATCACATTGGTGAATTCATTCAAACTCTACCAAGCTATTTCTGGTAACTTTCTCCTTTTCTCCTTTCTTTGGTGATGAAAAGAGCACAAAAAACCTAACCTGGAAAAACTCCAGTGCCATCTGCTGTTGTATTTCACAGTTTTTCCAAGCAAGTGCACAAGTGGTCTGATGCAATGAGTTACAACAACATAGTAAGAGCTTCCTTCATAGTTAATAACACTTTTATTTTGCTAAAATGCGTGGCTTAGCCTCTCTGCCTGCTAGGCAAAGCTTCTCATTTGCACTCAAGAAAAGAATAATTTTAATAAGTGATTAATTAAAACATTATATATAAATAGTTCCCTTATTGCTGCACGGTCTACATGCTGTTCATCATCTGTGGTAGCTATTTAAATATATAGAACCTCCCTCCTTTGCTTTCGAAGTTCTAAACAGGCTTTGAAACCTTCTGACAAGAGAGACGTGTTTATTCTGCTTTACAAGGGATAGATAAAAAGTAAAGATGCAAAAAGTTAGGTGACACCTAACAACAACACCCAAAAGATGCCCAAGAGTTTCCAGTTTTATTTCAGGTCCATCTTTTCATATGGATGAAAATGACTAGGAGATGCAGCAAAATAGCCAACAGGAACTACTCACCCAAACAGAATGGTCACACATCCCGAAACAAACAACCCTGCCACAAACATGAATTTTGCTCCAATGCGTGTAAGCTGTAATTAAATACCATTTTTACATGTTATTATTTCAAGCCTAGATCAAAAATCTTCCAAACTTACTGTTAAGAAATCAAAACATTAAGGGCATTTTATAGCGTATGAAATGAGAAGATTGGGAGACACTGCTCCTGCCAGCACGCCTTCATGCAATAGCGAACCTAAAAATATTCTCAGGGTTAAGTGACTTAACCCAGTTTTCAGAATGGTAAGACAATGGCGCAGTTAACCATTTCACAGCGCCACGCTGCAGCTTCTCAGAGCAACAGTTTACAGCAGTGTTATAAACATTATGAACAAACAGAAAGGAATACATTCCCCCTCCAGCAACGTCAGTGATGGCAAGTCAACAACACTTGTCAAATACAGGACTCAGGAGACTCAACAGAAGCTGATTTTAAAGCAAGTTTATCACCACCTTCAACAGCACAAAGCTTTGGCACAGGAAGCACAGCAGCTTCACTCATTACTCAGGAAAGGACCCCACCTTACTTCACTTCAGGCTCCATCACCAGGGTGGAGAACCACAAGAGGCATGCCATAACACTAGCTCAATCCCGTAACAAAGTACATTGGAGCGTCTAACTCCATGCTGTAACTTCTCCTGAGGACAGTAGGTATTTCAGACTCTCTTCTTGTTCGGGCTGGACAAAGTCCCTGCATTTCAGCTATTATTACTAAAGCCCTTGTTTTGCTGAGTTTCACTGAAACCCTCAGGATTTCTGATTGCTGGACTGCCCACCTCTGTTGGTGCTCACTTCACCTGTCTGCAGTGAGGATGGAGCGCTCACTCTCTCTCTTCCCTGCAAAGTACTTGGTAAGGTTTGTGTGATGGTTGAATGCCATCACAGGCATCAAGACTGAATTTACCAGTGGCGCTTGTGTAACACCTCGATAAGCCACCTCACCACCAGCGAAAATCATTCACCGTGGGGTCAGCAAAGAGACTGCCCAGCCAAAGAAAAGGAATACAGTGAAACAGCCCCAGCTTAGGGTATGACCCCGAGCAGCCCTAGCCAAAAGAGCACAGACAGCAGTGCTCTGGCATATAAACAAACAAACTGTTATATGATTAATTTGTAATTTCTCCAGGATGAGAAAAATCCCAAATCTGTGGGAAAACTAAAGTTGCAAGAACTGGAGACATTTACCTCATATTGCTGTATAATGAAGTGGAAACCACTTAAGCAGCAGAGAGTCATAATAAGAGGAAACGTTAAGAAATAGACAACATACCAGAAAAGAAGAAGGGGGGCAGCTAACTAAAGAAACCTTAAGGATGGTGCCAAAGGTAAACAGAGTATCTAAGTAAGGGCAATAAATGAAACGGAGTACAGGAAAGGAAGTATTAGAAAGGAGAACTATCAGCAGATTACTCTGGAGCAAGCAGAGCAGTTAACCAGAGAAACCAAACAGCTACATGCCCACCACCCTCAGGAATGGCAGAAGAGTAATTTTTTTAAATTGTACTGACAAGACTTAGATCAGATTCAGACTGACTGGCCAGGCTCCAGTTTCTGCAGACACAAGCGTGCAGGAGCACTACTGGAGAGACACCTCTTCTCAGCCCTAGAGAACTGCCTTCATGTCCCAACCCGTGTTGTCACAGAAATAAGTTACAGCTTCAATTATACTTACATAATTTCCCAAGATTAAAGAAGTCAAGAAATTGACCAAAGCAAAACATCCAAAAATCAGCCCAATAACGGTGTTACTAGCACCTTTTTTTTCTGCCTGCAAAAAAGATGACAACTGCATAAAGATGGAGGCAAATTCTTGAGGTGAATAACATTCATTCCTTGTACATTTCATTTTTTTAATTCTTTATTAGCGCAGTTATGAAGCAACTTCCTTTCTCGAAGGCCTCACACGGTGACACCACAGCAATTGAAAGACATGTTGCACTTCTATTCAAGCGGCACATAATCAAGTGAGAAGCAATGTTCACTCCTCGGTGAATGGAAACACCATGCTGTTTGCTGAAACAGAGGTTGTACAGGTGGCTTCAGCTGGTGTGCAACACAGCTAGCTACAAAACCTCCATCTCTCCCACAATGAGAGGGCAACAAGTGGAGATACCTTGTCTTCCCCATATCCTGCCTCCCCGTAACAAGCACCAGGCAAATTTTTTACTTACCCAGCTGGCAAAATACACTTACTTGGCTACAAGCATTACATAGAAATATTTAGTGCAAAAATAATCTTAACATTTTTGTGTTAATTCTTGGGAACAACTTGGTCTTGAGAGAAATGGACTTCTGCTGCAAAAGGCACCATAATCACTTTTCTTCATCCTATACATAACCCCCTTTATTCTCTCAACACAAGCAGAGATCATTTTTTTCCTCCTCCAGTTGCCATGACAGGAAGTTTAAACAGTGAATGATGGCCCAGCATGAGTTAACAGAGAAGCAGCTATAAATAAAAACGTCATTGAGTGTCTCAGGCACTGAAATGCAAGTCAGGACGTGGGCAGAGTTTTAATCTCAGCTCTACTACCAAACTGCTGCGCAACACTGGGCAAAAAACCTATTTCACTTCTCCAAGCATCTGCTTCAACTTCTACCTCCCATCATTAGTTTGCTGTCCCTCTGCAGCCACCGGGAAGATGGAATTAGTCCCTGGACAGGATCCAGGTCACCATTACACATACCCTCATCTATTTTAGTCAACGTCAGGCTATCGCTGTGAATTTCCCCAACTGAAAAGCCTAACTCAGAGCTTAGAGCCAGCCAGAAAGGTCCCACGTGTGTTCCAGATCCTTTAAAAAGTTTCAACATGCAAAAAAAATAGAGTAGCTGGCTACATTGTTTGCTTACCTCCGAAGGGAAAAAGGGTCCCAGGATTGAGTAGCATATCATTGAACTGAAGTTGATAGAAGCTGTCGCGGCTACTGTAAATAGCTGTTCTCTAGTAAACCTTCTTGACTCCTCGCGAAGCGCTTCTGGCATGCCATCTTCTTAAAAGAAAAAATATTACAAACTGATAGACCGAAACACAATTCGCAAATCAGGTTTGAAAACACAACTCCGCGCAGAACTGCTGCCCCCGCGGCTCTGGGGAATGACATCAAGCCGTGTTACTTTATCTCCTCACACAGGCGTCCAGAGCTCGCCGTAAAGGCAGCACCTTCCCCGCGCGGGTTCGCCG
>NW_010425295.1:0-241 GCF_000710305.1 Buceros rhinoceros silvestris
GGCCTGGGAGCAGGGCCCCGGGTCCGAGCCTGCAGTGCCGGGGAGCGCTGGGCTGGCCCCGGAGCTGGAGCAGCTCCGGGCTGGCAGTGCTGTGCTGGGGAGCCACAGGGCAGCGCTGGGCACAGCCCTCCTCAGCGGGAGACGCCCGGTGACAGAGCTGCTCTCAAACACGCTGCTTTACGCACCGGACGAGGGTTACACGCAGGGATGCAGCCGCGGGAAGGGGGGGAGAGCCCAGGGG
>NW_010425295.1:443-11399 GCF_000710305.1 Buceros rhinoceros silvestris
GCCTCCAGTGAATCCCACCACGCTGCGGGGGCTCCGGGCTCCTCGGGTCATAACCCGTGAGAAACCCCACGCTGCTTACACGCAGGTCACGCAGTGGAAGAAACTGGCCAGGGTCAACCTCCCACGATGCTAAAGAACACCTGAATTAACAGGCTGGCGACTTACAGTGACTAAAGGACTACGCCACTCCTGAACTACGATGGAAGAGATGTCTCTAAAAAAAGGCGCAAGCTTTGTATGGGGAAATTTTCTTTGTTTTTAATTTACAGCAGAAAGAATATAAAGCATTCAGAAAACATTTTCCATATTTTAAGGGCAATTCAAAACATTTTGCATGGTTCCAGCAGCTGAGTTCTTCAACAGATCCATTGATTCAGTGATGCTTTACATGCACGGTTACAAAAATAAAACTTACAAAAGAGAAGACATCTATACTAGTTTTACATGCAAGTCTTGGGGACCCCCCATTGGGCACCAGCTATTGTGTGGAACTGCCATAAGCGTGCAACCAGAGAGGGGGTTCATGTTATATTCTGTATTTCTTTCACACAGTATTACTGCTGTCGAATGTGTTTCGCAAAGGAGCAATTCCATTATCAGAAGACAGAAGATCTGGCTCCTGGCACTTGGGAATTCGAATTTTCCCAGAAAGCTGCACTTACTTCTCTTCCGTGAAAATGTAAGTTCCACAGCCAAGGGAAGGGTGAGCAGAATCACTTCACCGCGGGGAGCCCTCCTCGCTCCCCAGCGCTACACTGAAGGGTTATGGCCCGACACAACAAAGCTCTGAGAAGCTGTACTTGGCTTCGAGCATGCAAGTAGTTCTGTGGCGCCCGTGGAACTGCTTGCATGTCCAACAGCCAGCACGGGCTTCCTCGTTTGGCTGAAGCAGCATCTAGGTTAGTAGATACACCACCAGGCCCATGGATCTGGAAGAGTAATTTGAAATAGCTCTGTATATTACTGAATCGTTTTCTGGAAAGACAGGGAGTTCAAACATTGCCACTGAGGTCACTACTCTTGTTAGGAAAAGGTCGATTCTATATTGTCACGTGTTGGTTAATGGGAACAACATTTTGGTTTCAAAATGTCAGAGTTCTTCCAGTATTAATACAGAGCATTTCCAATTCGTTCCAAAGGAGATTCTTCAGCGTCTCCGGTTCCGTTTTTGCGTGAGAGGAAAATTTAACGGTTAAGGTCCCAATTCCATACAGTAAATCGAGGCTACGAGGCTGCCCACAGGCACAGTGTGAGCGCCAGGCCATTAGTTTTCCTTTTTTTCCCTTTTTTTTTTTTAAATTGAATCAGGTCATAAAGCAGCAGTTCAGAAATGTACAAGAGGATTCTGAGAATGAGCTATAGCACATCTACTGTAATTCAATGCTGGCAGTGAAAAGAAGTAATTAAAAACAGGTACAATTATAGAAAAGGCACCAAGAGCACTGACCCCAGGTTTTTTTTTTTTGCCACAATCTTTGTTTTTACTCTTCTTCTAAAGACACCAGTTTAAAAGCTTCTTGAGCGTGAATATTTTTAGGCTTCACAACAAGCCTCGTGTTCAAACATTGCATTTGGTGGCCGGGATCAAGCAAGAACAACTATTCCATCAGTAACGACCTCCACTTTACACCAGTCCTTTCGGAATTTCAAACTGCCACCAGCACAACGCGCAGGAGCAGCTTCTGATCTCAGACACGGACACAACCCACGCAAGGACACGGAGGCAGGAGCTTCTTCCCTCACATTCCTCTGTGATAAAGATCAGAACCCGCTTCCCACTGCCGAGAATTGGTGACAGTTTTAAATTAGTAGTTCAATTTAAAAAAAATCTAATTTCTTTGGCTCCTCACTATGTGGAAATAGCAATATACCATGACACCCCTACAAGATCAGTTTGCATCTTTTTTTAAGTTTTACTTAATTTTTTAAAATTTTTTGTGCAATTTTTATTACATTTTCTGACTTCCAGCAGGAGATATGAAAATGTGAAACATATTTTCTACTTTTGTACTATTTCTTTTTTTTTTCTTTTTTCATTTTATGTTCATTCTAAGTGTTCTTTATTGGAGTGAGTGTATGGTGTTAAGCTAGATACGGTTTTTGTACTCTTATGATTATCTGCTTTGCAAAAGTAACTTAATTTTCTTAAGCAATATTAGCATTCACATTACTTGGCACCATTGGCAAAAAAAAAAAAAAAAAAAAAAAAAAAAAAAAAAAAAACAAACCAAACAAAACCCAAACAAACAGAAACAAAACAGGGGCAAAAAAAGGAAGGAAGGAATAAATAAATTAAATCCAACCAAACCAAACTCCTGGTAGCCAAAATCAAATGTAAACATATCCTTTTTTTTTCTTTTTTTTTTTTTTAAAGTAATGTTGCTCTGCCTTTTTTTCCTAAGTCTAAATACAGTAGCTCTTTTTTGCCATTTAGTCATGCTTTAGCAAAAATGTTCTTCTAAAGAACATTTAAAATAAAGTTTCTTATAGTGAAATAAAGTTTTTGTTTCATTTTACAGACCATAGCCACTAATGCTTTGCTTTGTTCATTTCTTTTTCTTGAGTTCATGCACATATCTCTTTGTTTTAATATATACAATATGTACAAACAATACATCCACACTCTTCTCGTTCATTCAGACAAAACTATACAAATAATAATTTTATCTTGCCAAGTTATTGACCCTTTGTGAATAAAATATTTAGTAATTAATCAATATATTCCCTTTCAAATATTTTTTCTCATTTTCCATTACTACCTTCTATATATACAGAAACTGCCCAGATTCTGATGAAGTAGCCAAAATAAGAAATTTACTGGCCAGAATGCAGCACCACTCTGATCTTTAGGTGGTATAAAATGTCCAGGCAACATACGTATGTGACTCTGCAAAATGACAAAGAGGTTTGACAAGGACGCAAGATAAAAAGCTACATGTTTTACAAATTATTTGAAGAACTTAATTAAAATAATAGTACATGAAAGTAAGGCTATAAAATAAAGTGCTGAATATGAGAGCAAGTACATGACAATTGATATGTTTGCAGGTTCTAGTAAAAATACCAAAAAAACTTTTAAAAACTTGCTTAAGCTGCTCTCTCCGTTCCGCACGCGTTACCCGTTTATCTCACACACCAACCCCTTCCGTAAGTTCCCACGGGATGTATTAAAAACCTGCAGATTTAAAAAGTTGCATTAAGTGTGCTGTAGAGATTTGAACAAAACACAAAGGACAGGAGTGCGGAGGAAATGAGGATGCATGGACCCAAGAGAGATGGACTGATCTAAGCCCCTCCACTGAGACTCTCAAAGCTTCAGTTTCTTGGAGATGACTGACAGGTGCAGGAACAGCATTCTTGTGTTGCTTGTGCATTCCCACCTTTTCTCAACAATATTTTTGGTATAATATTTGTACAGTTCCACATGTTGTTTAATACAGCCCTATATGAAAAGGATAATTAATCGCTTCTTCCTTCTCGGAGAATGAAGCAACTTCCCAATTTCCTCCTGGTGTCTTTTGTTTTTCCCCATGATCCAACAGAAGATTGAGTTCCAAGATGTCTTGCTGAACAAATTAAAAGTTGTCCATGAAAGTGCAAATGCAATGACCAAAACATTACTGTTAAAATCCTGCAGCTGGTATTTCCAGAACTGCAGTGGGTATTTTTGTTGTTGTTGTTGCATGTCTCTGCTAAAAACAGAAAATGAAAACAGTCTGAAAAGCAATGTCACATTGCTACGGGATGCTGCTGCGTATCTTCAAGTTCCTTGGCCTTTTTCAATTCTTTCACTCTGAAAAAACAAAGAGGAGCTATATAACACTTCTATTGCAACTCTCTTTCAAGACAAAGAAAATCAAAACGATCCCTCACTCTAACCTCCCGTGCGAAAGAGCCAGCTCCCAGAGAAATGACAGGAGAGCAACACGTTCCTGACACCACCAACAGCTGGAAGCGCAAGATCGGGCCACTACAAATCTGAGACCAAACACGTCTGGAGAGAGACGCTTATTTCCAGCTACTGGTTCGCCCTGGCCTTTGTAGCCACAGCCCGACTCCCTTCTGGTCTTGGCCTGTTTCACCACGTGGGGCTTTTTTGGACTGCTGGTCACTGCAGCTGCCTGCTATTCCAGCTGTTATGGCCAAAGGGCTTTTCGGTGTGGACCTCTTCTCCACCCGTCACTGAAGTGGGGACAACGGGGTGTCGTGCCCAGCACAGTGGGGAAAATGAGTCGTACGTGGAAGGGATGCTCAATGTTGATACGGCATCTCAAGAGACAGTGTTTGTATGCCAGCAGAACTGGCACGGGGGTGAAGAAAGGTAAGTTACTACACACTTACTCCAGCTGCTAGCGGCTGGATTTTCTAGCAGGCTCTTGGTTTTTGCCTAGCCAGCAGCGGAGGACACTGCGTGCCAAGGGAGTCCCTCTCCCTCCATGCAGCCTGATGCTTCAGTTCTCAGCTCTAAACTGCACGCAATACTTGACTTCCTCTAGTGCTTGTCAGCGTAAGAACTAAATCATCACTGAAAGCTGAAATAATTAAAATTAAATGAAAATGATGAAGAGAAGGGAATCATTTCAGTCCCACCAAGTAAAGCAGAACTCTGCATCAGCGCTGGAACAGCAGCAATCCTCTGCTCAGGCGCCAAACCGGCTGTGTGGCAGCGAAGGCTTCCTGCAAAGGAGGCAAAACAAACCCAAGGGGACTTCCCGCGCTGCCCCTGAACACGAAGGCCGGCGCCCGGCTGAGCTAGGGGCAGCCTGGCTCTGCCTCCTTTTGCAGGGAGCTCCTTTCTGCAGTGCGATCCTTTTGCCACCTGCCTCTGCGCATCCCCCCCTGCCACCGCACAGGGAGGAGCCCCCCAGACGGAGTAGAACGCAGTCTAAACTAAGGTGATGTAGCAAAGCACGTACGTGACCAACCGATACAGCAAAAACGTGAAAGGACAAATAGCGAAGGTATTTTGTCGCAGTACAAAGAACTGCGTCAGAGCCACGAGTGTGTGTAACAGGATCCCACTAAGAGTGAATGAATTTAACAAAGCCCAAGTAACTACAGGCAGAAAAGACGTCGGGAGAGCTGGGCACCAGCAACGCCGGTTTGTGGCTTCTGTACGTAGACTTCCACTCACATCCTCTTTTGGCCCCTGCACCGACCTGCTAACTGAAGGATGCGATGATGGCCGTGACCTGACTTCTGCAAATACACCTCCTTTTCACTGTCTTATTCATTCACTCTTCTGCTCGGACTGATACTGAGGATCACAGTCAGAAGGGAGCTGGCTGCTTTTAACTCTGTGTTTTAGCTGTGAAGCTCTAGCACTAATGGCATTCTCTTTATTTTTGAAACCGGAGGACACAGGAGTCACACAAACCAATATGCAGGTCAGACCTTTGCTAATTATCTTAATTCCACCAAATTGCTCGAGAGTATCACATATGGAAGGACAGGGGGCTCTGCTAGTCCAAACGCTCAGGCTGTTTTCAGAGCCTGAGGAGCTAAGCCCCAGGGCCCACGCACGGCACTCCTCTGGCATGCGAATCCGGCCGAGCGCTGCCTCACTACAGCTCTCCCAGACGCCAAGGAGTGCTCCGATCCCCAGGAAGGGGAAAGGCAGCAGGCAGCACCCCTGCTTCGGAATTCCTGCTTGGGTACTGCTGTGCTGAGCCGAAATGCCTGCTACAACTTTATCGAGAAACTTTCTACGGGGAAATTTTGGCCCTACGCAAGCTGCCGTCAGGGGAGCAGGGCTCCACACCGCTCTGAAGGCAGCAGCAAGCCTCTGCTCACCCCCAGCGAGCGGTGACGAGTGAAGGTGCTACCTGCCGGGTAAGCCCCGATCACCTTTTCACTACAAGAAACACAGGAGGACTGGTACAGCCAACTGGAACTGCTCACAAATGACAAACTGACCCTCTTCAGTATATTCAGTTCTCTTTCTTTTCTCACACCAGAAAAGCAGCCTCTCCCTTGATATTATTACAAACATTTCTATTACTGCACTGCTTAGAAGCAGAAAGAGAGCCAAGATCCCTGCTGTGCTAGGAAAACGTGGTGCTTCTGTGCGCTGGGCTGGTTTTAAGCCCTAGGTTAACTATATTCAAGATACCATCGACTGGTGCTTGTTTTGCAGTGCAACTTCCAAGTGTTTTTTTTTTTTCCCTGTTGCACCTCAGTACTGTAACGTGAAAGTAACCTGTTATTATAGATCTCACACTAAGAACATGCACATCAGGTAAGCTGGTGGCTCTTTCACTGAGACATGCTATACCTTACTTTAGCACTTCAACATGCAAGGGCTACGCTAACAACGCATTTTTGCTGGAGGAATGCAAGACATGCTTTGCTGCAAACTTGAACCTACAGCATGCAGAGTCTGTACTGGTGCAGACCTATTGCATCTCTTTACCCGGAACACACATGCCAAGAGAAGTTAATTACTACAGCACTCAACATTTGCACTAGTACAGATCCTAATCAAAACTAGGCAATGCTTTCCTTGGTCAAGGGTGCTTTACGTTGGCTTGCAGATTTTCAGGCTTATAGAAATGTCGGAAGTGCGATCACAATCACTGCTTAAAAACACAAGCACATACTAGTACAGAATTCCCTACAGCCAGGTTACAGACTTTGGCATTTGTCACGGGCACAATACTGAAAGAAGCTCTTTAGTATGGAATGGCTTAACACCAACCCTGCATTCCACAGCACTTACAAACATCAGCCTCAAGATTATGACCATCCAAATTTATCAAGCTACCACTTTTTTTAATCAGACTAACCTCTGTGTTCAGTATACACATGTCACACTAAAAACTGGAGTGCAGGTACCACCAGTAAAGGCACCACGAGCCCTTTACCTGTGTAACACCCTGCCCGTCGGTATGAAGACCTGCAGTCTGCGGCTGACAATCTCTCCTCGCTGCTCAGAAGAGTTGGCCCTGGGAGGCCAGAGAAGTTCTCCCCTCTCCTGGCAGCTGGCTCGAGGCAGCCCCGCTCAGCTGTGGGATCTGCAGCCTAGCACAGCCAGAGCGGACCTGAAGCGCCCGTAACTGCCACCAATACCTCAGCAAAGCCACGGCCAGACCAACAGCTGGGACACGCCGGGGCGGGAGTGTGGATGCCCGGCTTCTTCCCCAGACCAGGGCTGAACACGAAAGCGCCAGAGCCAGTGTACACATCGAGCTAGATACCAGACCAAGGTAACCCATTTATTTTACCTGTTAAAATACCTGGGCCTAAGCAAGCCTCTGAATTGCTTCATTAAGACATCCTAAAGCTAATTGTTTTCAACCAGTTCTTTATGGGATAGTCTGTACTGCAGCCTTTCCCGGGTCTTCAAAATCCCTTTAGTCCTCATTTAACATTTCTTTTCAATAAGTTCCTTACTCGGTGGAACTTTGATCTGATTTTGGTACAACAATATCAAGCGTCAACATGAGAGTGGGGCTGCTATTTCCTCTTCATAATGCTCATCGGTATTTCCTCTTCTTAATGCTCGGTGTAATAAATCCTCTATATTTTAAAATGCAGTTCGAAACACGGTTTTGGCCAGGGAAGAACTTTGGACAAATCAGGACCCTTGAGAATAGAAATCTACTGAGTACATGCTGCTAGGAAAGCTTTTAAGCGAACAATACAGCATTGCCTTCATGCTACAAGGCATGGTTCCTATTTCTTCAAACTGAGGCAGGGGGAGAGGGCCAAAGTGTAGCATTTGAAGCTACGAGCACTAATAAACTGCTCTGTGAAAAAGAACACTACTGGAATTTACAGAATCGTACAGCAGAAAGGATATTCTTAGAGAAGGTGTTTCGATCCAGCTGGGAGACTCACAGTGAGACTTTTTTTTTTTCCTTAAATAGCAGGGAAAAAATGAGAGTGCTGAGAGCAAGTAATACCAGCAGGCCACGTGCTGATGGATGATGCGCAAACCTCTCCGGTGGTCCACAGGTGCTGGGGTGCTGCACGGGGGACTGGAGGCAAGGACAGTTCAAGTGACGCACGGCCGCAAGCCGGAGGTAACGGGCTCTGGCTGCTGCAAGACTCCAAAGCAAAGAAGCACCCTCCTACTTCAGCAGCTACTGGAACCACGCTCAGAACTGCAAGGACCATAAACGTGGCTTTGCACTGATGAAGCCTTCAACCAAAACCTCCTCCATTAACGTCTCCTCTGGACAGCAGGCACCTCTACGGGACAAAGTCATTCCCTCAGCATTTGCTGAAGAGTAGGAGGAGAGAAGAAGCACGTGCGTGCACTAGGGATGACCGCTGGTAAGTGCCTGAAGCACAGCCACGGTGCTGACGCACAGAGCGGGAAAAGAGGATGGTTTCAACTGTGAGCTTTGAACCCTGACACTCGGGAGCTTTGTCCCAATTCCCAGATTGCTCCAGCCAGCCAAAGCTTCTGCCCTTCAAACCATGTTACTTCCTTGGACACCATTCACGAGGTTGCATCGTTGCGTGCTGAAGCAATGTAGAAAGCGACAGCCCAGAAGCGAGCAGCAGCTCCTCTCCCCGCGCGCCCTCCCCAGTCTTGTACGGGAGCGTGTCAGCAGATGAATCAGGCCTACTTAGAAAAAGTTACAGCAAACGATGGCTTCATGGGTAAAGCGTAACACAAAGCTGTTCATCAGCTTGACTCCGTAATGCCCAGCCAGGGAAATGTTTAATGGATCTGAATGCTGAAGGCCAGTATAAAGGACAGGGTGCAGGAGCCGCAGAAGGCTGTCTGGCGAGTTACCTGTTGCTCTGAGAGCTGAAATGGCCTGTGGGACATTTAAGAAAAGGGAGCTCTTGCCTTTTTCCAGATACCTCATTTGGGCAGCAAAACAAAAAAGGAAGAAGGCCCAATAAGAATGACACCCCAGAGCACGCGGTCTGCGATTTAACACACACATTTGAGCTCCAAATACATTCAGCCCCTGCAAGAGGTAAATGAAAAAAGAAATTACTTTGAAAACTTTCACTGCAGGTACAGTGACGCATATTCCAATACGAAATTTTCTTACATCGTCCTTAACCAACTCAAACAAACGGGACTTTTCAATCCCTTAAAATTTTCCCCCATTTTCAGTCTAAGAGACGTAAGAAACCTTGTACTTAGAATGCAGTGGCTGCTGCATAGCACATACTAAAACCACATGAAAAATACAAGTCCCAGGTGCAAAGGAGTAGGAGAGAGTTTGTTGCTGAAATGCCAAGAGAGGGAAGGGTCTGCAAAGAACAACAAAATATAGTAGATGTTGCTTATTCAGGTATGAAATAAAGTTGTACTTACCAGAGGAACTGACTTCAGGAGCTACATGCACACTCCCCGAACCGGAGAGCAGCATTTACTCAAACCATAAGAAACGGGGTAAGGGGACCTACTTTTACGTGAGCAATGCCGTGAATGAGTATGTTCTTTAATACTCTTGGTTACAGGCAAGAAGTGCCCTCGTTCTGCCCCAGCGAGGACAGAAGCTTCGCGTAGGCAGAAAGCGATCGCTTCGCCTAACGATGTGAAGAGACCGTGTGAGCTCCGTGTGATCTGCTCCAGATCACCTGCCTGGAGCACCAAGAGCACCGCAGAGGGTGACAGCGCAAGCAGCCGTGTGTGTGTGTTGGTCTGTCACCCGGACTTTGCGCAAAGCTCTCACTCACAGGAGGGGAGGCTACAGCAGCTGGCTTAACCGATGAGCAGGGAAGCCTCTGCGCAGCAGGCACTGCCATTAGGTGAAATCTGTCCCCTGGAGGGGTTCCTCTGAGATGAAAACTGTTACTTAAAGGCAATAGTAACTGGATATCCTTTTCCTATCGAGTATTTCAATTTATGCTGCAGAACGACAGTAAGTTTTGTCTCATAAGTTGGCCAATAAAATCTCCCCGCTCTCCCTCTTTACTGATCCTGGTGTTATGTAATCCAAATAAATCCAGAAAAATTACCGAAAACAATTTGAGAAGCGGTTTTCCAACTGAAACACAGAAGCAAATGCCGTGATTTTTTACCTGCACACGCAGACTACATAAGCACGGTGTCAGGGTGCAGAATACATCAAACTGTACACTGCAGGCAGACGTATGTTTGCATGCATTCCTTCAGCTTACACAGACACGTCAGCTTGTACACATCAGAGAGACTCTTCTAATGTGCATGCACGCCAGCAGCGTACGCACGCAGGTTGCCATCGGAACGCAAAGCGGTGAGAAATCATCTGCTGTAACAGACTTCTTCTGCAGAAGAGCAGCTAACACATTTTGTGATGGTTGATAGCTTTTCCAGACGAGCAGAGAACTCCCCGATTTCCCAGTCAACCCCACCATCAATTGCCATCCAAGGCAAAACCTGCAACTGCTACTGAACTGCCGAATCTGCTTCCTGCTAATTTCTCATGTGCTGTTACACACACAAAGCCTGGAAGTGCAGCAACTGTTTCTGCCCCAGTCCTGATGCCCGGCCTGTCAGCTGCCCCTGGAGCAGAATCCCGATGCAGTATCTACAGAGCACGCCCTCAGGACCGGCTCCCCCAGCCTCACTCCAGGCCAGCAAACCACGCGCTAGCTGTGAGCCCGGACCCTCCTCCTCTTTGCAGACCCTCTCCCAGGGCACTGACCACACCACACAGGTCAGTTTTAGCCTATCTTGAGGGTGTAGCACGCATCTGCTTTCTTAGTAGGAATCCTGGCCTCAAATGGAAGGGCACAATCGATTTGTTCTTTGTCATTCAAAGTTGTGTGCTGCACATTCTTTTCGGTTTTGAATCCAACTAGCCCACTCTGGTATGCACATTTTGAGTTTAAACATAGAACCGGGGTTTTAAAACATGCCCCCTCCTGCCAGGCGTGTCGAGGTTACACGCAGTGCTGCTAGCGGAGAACGCGGCACGGCTTCCAGCCTGCGCCATTCATCCCCAGTGCTGCCAGCGCAGCCCGAGCCCGCGGGCACCGGGGTGGACGGAGGTGCCTGTCAGC
>NW_010425295.1:11547-25967 GCF_000710305.1 Buceros rhinoceros silvestris
GCACGCAGCCAGCCACATTCGTTAAGCAGGAATTCCCTGGAGAGAAGGAAGACTGAGAACAGAGCAAAAACTGCAAAAACAGGAGTAGCTGGAGGCAGGGATTATTTTGAGCGTACCAGCACCTAGTTGCAGACATGAATGCTAGTTCGTTTTCTTACTCACTGTAGAACAAGGCCCATAACTAGCCAGACAAAGACTGGGAGATCCCCAGTCACCTCCAGAAAGCGTTAGAGAACAGATTTCACCAGAAAGCCCCCTGCTGCAGAATGAGTTTGCAGCAGTGCAGGGGGAAAAACACTTGCTTTGACTCCTCCCTTCCCGCAGCCTCTATTTTGCACTAGTTTCTTCCAATTCCACTGCTGCTGAAAGGGCTGCACAGCCTCGACGGGACTGTAGCATTTGCCTTTTGCTCAGAGAAAAGACAGAGCGGGTGCATCCACCGTTCTGGCTGGCAGGGGCCGGGCAGCTCAGCCTTCTCTGTCGCACCACCCAAAGCGTGTTGAGGGCTGCAAGGCTGGCTCGGCACTTGCACACCAGAGGGTCCGAGGCTTCCCGAGGCGACAGGCGCGTGCTGTGTCGCGGGGGCTGAGGAGCTGCAGCCCCTTGCTCGGGCCCATCCGGGGGCAGGAGGAGGGAGGCTGGGATGCTGCCTGCCAGGGAGGGCAGGCGTGCTGCTGAGCCAGCCCGGCATCACTGCCCTGCAGGGTACTGCTCCGTCGGCTGCCAAAAATGCCATCGTCTGTCTGCAGCACTCATTACTGCCCCACGGACACGGTAATCGGCCACAAGATTAAAGATGGCTCAACTTGCTAGTGCTTTTTCATATAAAAGTAGACGCTTACATACTCAGAACGGAAGAAGGTTGATAGTCAGAATGACTTAAGTAACTTACAGTGCCCTGCAGGGTACTGCTCCGTCGGCTGCCAAAAATGCCATCGTCTGTCTGCAGCACTCATTACTGCCCCACGGACACGGTAATCGGCCACAAGATTAAAGATGGCTCAACTTGCTAGTGCTTTTTCATATAAAAGTAGACGCTTACATACTCAGAACGGAAGAAGGTTGATAGTCAGAATGACTTAAGTAACTTACAGTGAGGTTTTTGGGTTTTTTTTTCAAAAACAAATGATGTTTTATCTTCAGGAGGCTTTTGAAACCAGACACCCAACTGTAGATCAAAAATCACCAGCCCCAGTTATACACACACATGCACTGTTTTAGTAAAAGTCACCCAGCAGTCCACCTTTATGAGAATACAAGCTATTTTACACAGTTCCTGGATTAAAATGCTTCATAGCGCTGCACCAGCTTCACCGTGTTGGTGTCTCTGCAATCGGGAGTAACGTTTCTCTTCCTCAGGGCAAGATCCATGAAAGCAGCACTTCACAGTTAAGGCGTATCTGGGCCCTTGTCCCTCATTCCATCCAATTCTTACTTCATTTGTCATTAGCAAAGAACCCAAATTGTTACTTGCAAAAAACTGAGGATACGCAACAAAAAACGGTAGCACAAAAGTCATAGTTGGGAAAGAGATGTCATTAGCTTCTTTGTTAGGCTCAACAGTTAAAACAAATAACGATGCCTCCAGCAGGCTTCAGCCCTATTCGTACCCTCACTCCTACGTCATAAAAATGATCTCTGCAATTCCAAGTCAGTAAAACCCCACAATCAACAATTCAGTCTTATTTTCTGAATGCTATGTGGAAACAGGAGGACAGGCCGCCCCTTCCTCCGCCTCTCCTCTCTTGTTGAAACAGGACAAATAACCACACAAACAGTGTTATTTCCGACTGCGGGTTTTGACAAAAACCCCGCTGTCCTACAGCCTCGCCAGTGCAAGGCGGTTCCGTGGTGTCCTGATGACAGCTCAGGCACGTGCCCTGGCAGCGAAAGCACTCCCTGCTCGTACGGGGACTGTGACTCGCCACGGAAACTCGCTTCTGCACATTCCCACCCCGCGGTCGGGCTGCAAAGCCACCTGCTAGCGTGCCCCAGCACAATGGCGTGCGGACTCCAATCTTTATGTTGAGAGTGAGACTCCTGACAGAGGCTCACTTGGCGCTTACTGTAACACAGTTATAGCATCTTCATTTCAGGTTTTTGTTTTCCTTCCCACCACACAGAGTAACGGCTGAGAGCAGCAGTTGTCAAAAAGCTGGTCCCAGAAGGTAACCAGGCGTGTCACTTACCGAAGACCAACTTCTAGAAGACAAGTGTTTGCGCTTAACCACCTTAGGCAGTAACAAGCAGCGTGAAGAGCTCTTCTGCTTCTCCCTGGCTCAGGCAGGGACAAATATCCATCTAGAGTACTGCAGCTTCCTATCATCTAGCCTGAACGCTGCCGCAGCCCTCTGACAACGGACATTGTCACTCCCTGAGTGAGTGTGAGTGCAGACCCCGCCAAGTTCCAAAACTCTGCTAACAGCCATTCTGGATACTGAAAAAAACAGCCCACCGACAACGCCGCCTAAGCATGCCCATGATGGAAATACATGTCCTGGTCCACACAGTCATGCACTGGTAACATCTACTGCAGAGCTCTGTCCTTCACAAAAGCAGCACTGTTAGTCATTGCAGTAGGGTTAGTTTAAACAGGATTCTGTTTTATATAATTAATGGAGGTGAAACTTACTGGCATATCTCGGCTGCAGCCCCATGCAAGCAAGCAGAAAGCAAAAATATTTAAAATGGAAGAGAGGAACTGGCTAGCAGGCAGCTACACTCACCCTTTTGTACAGCCTATGGTCCACCAGTGGGCTTCAGATTGCAAAACAATACCAAAGAGCTATTAGCACACACATGGCAATAACCATACCTTACCAAAGCTTCACTTCGGGGAGGAGGAGACAACACTGCTGCTCGCCTGGAGAGAAAGAGCCCTTCCCACTCCTGCCTACTGGAGTCCTCCTTTTTACCAGGGAAGAGCAGTCCTGTGTTTAGGTGTTTTAAGGCAGGAAGTAATAAGTAAGTAAAATAAACCCAATGCTGTCATCCCCGTGGCATTTCTAGCTGCATCCTGCCTTCCCCTGCAGTGATCGTCTGTTTTTTATCTCATTCCAAATTTTACACCCTAAAAACCGCTGCAGACCATAATCACCGCCTAGCAATGGTGTAGATACCTCTCGGAAGAGTATAATTTTTCTCAGAATCAGAGGAAGAATAGGAAATAAGAGGTTATCTTCCCAGTGTAAGCTGACGGCATAGACTATATACGGATTCAGCTCAGCAAACCTACCCCCCTTCGGAGCTCTCTCCTTTCCCTGCAGCTCTAGATGTGTCATATCTGGGAATCACTGAGTAGGTGGAGTTTTCCCCAAACCACTAAATCCACGAATCCTAGATTCTGCCTCACACAGGACAGTGTGCCAGGAGACAGCTCAACTCACTGTAGGTGTCAGGGAAAGTTTTGGGGTGAAGGTTTATCAAGTGCCAGCCAACAGGTCTGGGCACCGTGGGAAGACAGACGAGGAAGTTTCCATTTCCCACTCTCAAAAAAGAACACCTCGGTGACAAGTCATGTTGATACTATGTTATGGCTGATGCATGTTTTTCACCAGGTTTCTGAGAAAATGACAATAGATGGATAAATAAACATTTTTTTCCAAAGTCAAAAGGAAACGATACATGTCTGGCTGTCGGAATGACTGCTGCTGATGAATGATCGCTTCTGTCTCCAGCACACCTGATAACATGCATCTACTAGAGCTCCAAGGTCTTCTCTGAGAATACATTCAACCAGAAGTTACATTTCTTTCCTGATTTTCATCAACATCTACACATCCGTTACCGAGAACGCTCCAGCTGCAGAACCTCTCTCACTAACTCTTGAAACATCTCAACTACTCTCTGATCAGGCAACACACCTAAGTTCAGCAGATGAGAAAACAGGAGACCGACGTGCCTATGGACCCATGGTCCTCAAGCTGATGGGAATCGTGTTTGTGCTACTGAGCCTTTGAGCCAAAAAGCAAATAAGCAAACCAGGACAAGATGACCATTTAAGCTGTTGTGAACGCTAGCAGCGGAAGTTCTCATCATTAGCTTAAAGTAGGCTTCGATCAACTTAAAACAGAAAAAACCCAACCAACCAGATGGCTGCCAGTGGAAAACCAGAGTACATCTTGCCCAGAGGCTCCAGGATAAGCTCGTAATAAGAGTCCTTTATTGGCACAGCAACAGAATCTGCTTGTGGACAAACACCTAGGTCAAAGCGTTCCATCTTTTTTAAGGTTGAAGTTTTGAACTTTAAGAATTTACTGCCTTATCACTTAGCTCACTACCCTTATGACAGACCACAAGAGGCTTTTACAGCCTCCTCCCCCACCTCTATCAGCTGACAAAAATCTGCTACAAGATTCTGTTTCTTTGATGTTCCTGTGCATGCTCTTTCCTCTCACTCCCTCAGATTTCCCAAAAATACTTGTAATTTCTATCCCTTGCACTGACAAGGCACTGTGGTTTAACAGGTGGCTCCATAGTGCCATTTTTACGCTACACAGCATTAAATAACATCAGATGTTAGTTGTTATGGCTTGCCCCTGGATGTTCAGGAGCTTGGATGGCTGAGGTATTTCTTCATGAAGCCCGAGGCTTTTTTAATTTCTTGTTTATAGCAGCATTGTGCTAATTTTGATCATTTCTAGAGGAGTCTGTGATGGGATTCCAACAAGGAGCACTCCTGAAACAAGTACCAGTCACACCATCACAGCTGCACCCTGGGGGACTGTTACACAGGACACGTAGTAGTATACGGAGATAATTAGGAGGCTTATATAGAGGTGGTTTTAAACTTCCTTAACATCCTAAGTTTTACTGGTCTGTTCTCAGAAAGAGGTAAGAAAAGTCAAGCAGTGAGGAATAAATGGAATTATTAAGACACAGAAAAGAAAATTCAGAAAGCGTGAGGAAGAGCAGATGAGAAGGAAGCAATTTCCTCGTCTTCCAGCTGGCACCCTGGTGTACACGCACCACAGACAGGGTAGCTCAGAAAGGGGGCTGCAGAGCCAAGCTTCCAAAGGAACAAACGCGGCTGCCTGTGCTGGGGAAAGCGCAAAGATCAACCCTCTCGGGGCGTGAGGCGAGGAAGCAAACGGGTCAGTTGGAGTCAGCTGAGATGCTGAAGCAAGTGAAACTCTAGTTTAGTAAGTAGATCTGTATAATTTCCAGTATTAGACTTTTCCTTTGCAGTTGTTTACACAAGCGAAAGACTTCAATCTGTTTAAATCCTGAGTGGTAATAAAGCTCTAAGAACTGATATGTGTGTTGTTCTTCTCCGAGCACAAACAAGCACAGGGACCGGATCTCTCTGTATGACAGCAGCAGCCAAGAGAGCCTGAGGGTCTCGAGATACTCCCACAGTGCGATCCAAGGATCACAGATGCAGCCCAACGGCACAGAGTGTGAAGTATTTTGGAAAACATCCTTCTTCGCAACTGCTCGCTAGAGCTTTTTTGGCAGGCAGGAGGAATACGGGGAAAGAGGCCTGAACTCGTCACATTTTTTAAATAGGTCTGTAAATCTGGAAGGCTGGTATATTTATGTCTTCTTCAAGCAGATTCTAAATGCTGGGTTTGTCATTTTAGTAAGTGTTGCTTTTATTTTTAGCATTTGCCAATGCCAGAATGCTCCTGGTTAAAATTTGTGTCCATTATTAATATTAGTTACGCTGACCGAGTTTTAAACCTTTATGATTGCTTGGAGAAAGTACATGACCGTGAACGTGTGATTGTTTTCATTTCAGAAGGAAAAGCAAGGCAGTTTCGAAACACAGTTAACTTCTTCGGTGGAAGAAAGTTAGTTTTCCTTTTGTTCCGTCCTAGCCAAGAACCACAGACAAATTCCCAAGCCACCACAAGCACTAACAAAGTGCCTAGGGACACAGACAGGGACTGCAGTGTGGCAGGAATTCATAAAGCCAGAGGGAGCTTACCGACCATGGGTCCTGCCCCCCTCCCCCGCCCCTGCTTTGTTATTTCCTGTCTTTAAATACCCAAGACCTAAACCCCTCTCCCAGCCACCAGCTGCTGGAGAGGAGACTGACTACAGGCAAAAGGAAGGGTCTTGCCTGCAACCTTCTGTGCTGCAAATGAGTAGGGTTTGCTACAAAGGAAACAAGACCCTGAGGAAAGAGGCAGGCAATGAGCTGAAGGCAAGAAAAACTGCTGGAGTCTCAGGCAATTTAAGCCCTGGAGAGTTTAGGTTACTACTGGACAGCTGGAGACTTAACTGAGCGTGGTTGAAGCGCATGGCACATCCCAGACACTAGTGGGATACTCCGGAATACAGCCAGTTGTGAGGTCTTCTCTGGGCTTGCACGTGAGAGTTGGCTCTAAGGGCCTCTGACAGGTTGATCCCAGAGCCTCCACAGATGGAAAATGGGCTTGTGGCTTCCCCAGGGACTACCTGGATCTTAAGCAGATCCAAGAGGATACAGAAGTTCTGAGCCTCTGCCTGCCTCAGCGGGACATACTGCCCAACAAACACAACAAAACAAACCTCTCGATCTCTTCCACGTGCCCTGCTGAGAGCAAGAAGCCACTTGTGCTTCTTCATAAACAACCGCGGCTGTTTCAAGCACATTTGCAACTGGCCTGGAAACCATAAAGCCCTCTTTCTCGTCCACATGTCACTTCGCACTGAACCTGCAGGGAAGAGGTCCTTCCACAACAGGAGCTGCACTGACCTCCTAATAACCGCAGCTCTGAAATCCTACAGCAATGCCCAAGCCTGATTCTAAAATCCAGTTTATCACTCTGACTTTCAGAGCTACCCTTGTGCAAACATTTCTGGTCTGAACTATACATGCTTCAAAATGCATCAGGTCTGACCAGCTCCTGAGCGGATGAAATGCATGTGTGGTGAGAATGGAGGGAGCAGAGTCAGAAACGTCTGAATTCATTTTTACCTAGGCCAAGTCCCAGTTTGCAACCTGATCAGATATGGGATCCTTTCATTGAACAATCCAAACAAACACCCTGCAGGTAGCAGAGTACTGGTCTGGTAGCGTGAGCTGCCACGTGTGAGCCCTCTGGCAAGCCTGTGCAGGTTTCCACGCTGGCAGGAGGTGATTCACCTTCGTGTCTGTGTCTGTACTCCCAGCTTACTGCGGTATGGTGGAGTGGCTGACATGAACTAACTCGTCTGCTGCTTTGTGGGCACATTCCACCTACCCGCATTAAGAACAACCTGTATTTGATGAGAGTTTAACCAAGTGATCCTGTAAACAAACTAAAGGCATTTCCAGTGTACTCCAGACATTGCCACATTCTGCACTTTCCCACATACCGTGAATGCTTTGTGCAGCACCTACAAGCTGTAGCTGTGATTCAGTAAGCTTTTTTCAGACTTCCTCAAGCCCAGCTTTTAAAGTCATTACCTTAGTTTGCTCAAAGCTTCTTTATTCTGCATCTGCCCAGTACAACTTGGGCTGCTTCACCATTTCAGCAATAAAGCTGAACAGGATTCTTTTTCAGCAGCAGTCCTAAGTCACAGTTTCACTTTTGCCTGTGTATCTTGGAAGCAGTTGGGCTTTGTCATTTGATCAAAAGATCTGCAGTGAGCTGATTGTATTGTCCTTTACATTGCACTGATTGCTGACACACTTGATATTGTTGCATTGCTCTGATGAAGGGCAGATAGCAAAAGATAGTGCCATACCTGTGGCGGCAGCGTCGTAAAAACCGCATAATCTTGCGAGCAGCTTGATCCTGCTTCTTGGTAAGCAGACTGCTTCTAAACACACACACAAAAAAAGGCCAACACTGGTGTTTAGGCAAAACTGAGGAGAGTAACACCAAATGCAAGAATAATTATCCTATGAACCACTGTTCTTTTCCCACTGCCCTTTGTAAATTACAGCACAGCCCTGACGAGCATATAAACAATCTATAAAGATCCTGGCAACATCTAACATCCTAACAGCTCACCTGAGTTTCTGTTGTACAATGGTGGCTGCCCGACGGTTTTGCCTCCTCTTCCCACATTCTTTGTAGCTGCGATAGTACTGCTGGATCAGCATCGCAGCTCGCCGGCTCTGCTGGAATTTTTTCTGCTCATAATAACTTCGGAATTTGCTCTGGATAAGAATGGCAGCTTGCGTCATCTTTTTATAAAGTGCATACTACAAGAGAAACAAAGAGAAGCTGAGGCATTACAGTAAAACCAGCGAGAATCAGGTTCCTACGGTGAAAGGCTCTTGTGTCACTAAGACACAATGAGAAGCAAATGAGGATCTATTTGCTTACTGGGATCTATGAGAAGAGGATGACAGCAAGCTGGAACAGCTGTGAGGTTAGGTGCAGAACCTAGTCTGCATGAAGAAAGCAAACACCTGTTTTGCTGCCCCTGACAGTTCGACTGCATTCGTAGAACCACAGAATAGTTTGGGTTGGGAGGCTGCCCAGAGCCCCGAGGTCCAACCTGACCTGGAACGTTTCCAGGGATGGGGCTTCTGCCACCTCTCTGGGCAGCCTGGGCCAGAGTTTCACCACCCTCATTGTAAAAAAACTCTTCCTTATATTTAGTCTAAATCTCCCCTCTTTTAATTTAAACCCATCACTCCTTGTCCTGTCACAACAGGACCGGCAAAAGAGTCTGTCTTTCTCACAGGCCCATTTAAGAACTGGAAAGCCACAACAAGGTCTCTCCAGACTCCAGCTGTCAAACCCGTCCTCGCAGCAGAGGTGTCCCAGCCCTCTGAGGAGTTATTTAATACTGAGCTACCAGAGGCTCCACATGCACACGCTAATGACCAGACCCAGCTGTACTACACTCAGGAACAACTGGAGCTGACCCCGAGTCAAGCTTACACCGCTCTGAATTTGTACTGCAGTGGGTCTGCCTTAGGGATAAACCAAGCGACTGCGCTTAGAGGAAGTGTCCGTTTCCCTTAAGTACAGAAATCTCATCACAAAGTACAGGATGTTTGCTTCTATGCAGCCACTGTTTGTAACGACTCCTAACAGCAGCAGTAACTTATGCCCAGCTAAGTGATTAAAGAATAAGGCAGTCTGAATGACCGTTCTAAAATGCTAACGAATTAACTAAAACCAAAATACTCTTCTTTGTGTCTTCATTTAAAAATCTTTTAAAACAAATCACTTTTGTAAGAACTGAATTTGCTGTTCACAAGAGTATTCCACTTTCCTAGGACAATTAACTTTTAAACAGATCATTTCTTGTTTCTGTGCCAGAGCACACTGCTGCAAAAGTTTTGATTGCTCGTATATCCATTTAAATCTCAGCATTTCAAATGGAATAAAATATGTTTCTAACCTAAAAAAAACCCCAAACCAAAGAAAACCCAAACCCCACAACAGTTTATTATGCAAGTCTAATATTGGGCCTAAGTCACAGGCAAAACTAAATCTCATTAGAGGTCTGTAACAAGAACCGGCCAATTTGTATGAGCAGACACGTGCACCCAAAACTCCCTCTAGCGTGCTATTACTTCTAGCACCATGATTCCAAATAAAGCAAGCACAAACTGCTGAAAAGAAAATCTTCTTTACTCTGCATCCTTCTCCTCTCGAGGCACACACGAGGGTGACCATTTAACAGCAGCATATGTACTCATGCATAACTTCAGAAGTTCTGTTTAAGACAGGGATGCAGACCACCACAGAAGTTGCGCTCATACCTGTGAACTAACACTACGACACAGGATTTCAGTATTTACTGTTCCTATTTTGAAAGTTTTAACACTTTCAAAACTCATGTGTCTGTTGTTGCTGGGTATTTTATCATGACTTCTGCTCACTTATCAGACAGGTGAGACACAGAAACAGCAGCCACTGTCCTGTACAGGGTAATGTCCTAACATATCTCAAGGGATTTTTCATGTCTATTGGGAAAGAAAACCCAGAAAGCAAACAGACAACACCACCCCCACCATCATCCCAAAGCAAAAACCCCTCTAATATCATCACAGACCACCATTTACCAAATTTCACTTTTTGGAATTGAAGCAGTCATTAGGTGCAGTTATATTTTGCCGTTATTCACTTCCACTGTTTTGGTTTTTATTTGTTGATTTTCTTTTTCAACATTTTTAATTCAATGGTTCAGACTGTGGTTTTAAATTAGCTATTTTAAATAAGTCCACTCATGGGCTGGTCATGGTTTTCCTTCCAATTTTTAGCCCAGATGGGACTTCTGTGGCTGAGTTACAAACCCCTGAATAGAAGGGTTCAAATACGAAACCGTGATGTGAGCTGTGACTGTTCACATCTAGTCACAAGCCTGTGCTGATCTCTGCAATACAGTATCGTAACAGAGGAGTAAAGCATGTCCAAGAGAAAACAGCAGTCACTGGACAGACTATGTTTGCATTCAACTCTAAGACCCACTTAGCTGACGAGCTGCTCCCTCTCGTCCTCTTTTTCCCTCCAGCTGGGAAGAGGATCATTGGAGCAGTCACCTAACCTCCACAGAGCGGCACGCCTCAGCTAGTGCAGCGGCCCGGGGAAGTTCAGCTCACTCGTTCTGATGGAACAGTACCTCGACTGAAACACAACCATGGTGTGGGAGGAAGCTGTGGATGGAAAATCACCCCGAGGACACACTGCATGCCTTGCCTCCTGGGTAGCTCCGAGAAAAGCTCAGCTGATTCCAGTGTCTAACGAGGGCAAGACGTTGCACAGTTGGGAAATCCAACTTTACAGCAGAATATTATTGGCCGTGAACCATTTGAGACTGGCATCGCCAGTCGTGCCTCCAGGACGAGCAGCAGCATACACGAGATGGTGGCCTCAGGAATTCAGGGCACAGGTATTTCCAAGATGAATGTTCAAAATGCTTTGGCAGGCTGGCTGCACGGCTGGGATAAATGTTGTCCTGTGCTCCCCAAATGCCGAGGCAAAGATCACCAAGTGACAGCTAGTCAGCAGCAACAGAGGAAAGCTTGTCCTCCAGAAACTGGCTTCCAAACCTTCCCCACACCTCAGCCCATCACTGCTTATTTGAGTGCCTGCAGAAGCAGAAGACTTTTTTTTTTCCAGTTGCATTTCTGCGTTGATACGCTGTGGCACAGCAGCCCCTACCTATCTCCCACGAGGTTTGGTTTGTCAGTGATTTCTCAACCACAGGTGTTTACTAATAGATACTATTAAAACATTTCTCTAAATGCCAGGTTCTCCTGGTTTATATTGACTGTGAAAGTTAGTGACCCACGGGGAACTGTTTCCAAAATAGCGTTTGTATTTGTATTACCTTCAAGGCTATCCAAGTAAGCTTAGGGAGAAATAGAAAAATACATAGTTAATGTTAGTTCTGCAAATAAAGAATGAAAAAATAAAAAACCAAACCATCTTCTTTCGAAAAAAGCGATTCCAGGATCCAAGACAAAGCAGTTTTTGAAAGGAATTAAGCTTCCCTATTAGAGGAAGCATCACTTCAGAATGACAGCCATGTGACGGGCTGAATGTGAATCACGATGCAGTCACCTAACACTAGAAAGGTTTCCCAAATTAACGTTTTTGAGGGTTGTAAAAAAGCACAGGCATCTTGCCTTTCACTTTATGTAACACGCCACCAGGCATCAGACAGCTTGAGTCTACCAGGGTATAGTGAAAAGAGGGATGTGAGCTCTAGTCCCCACCCTCCAAAAAAAACCCCAAGAAACCCTCCACCAAACCAAAAAAACCCTCCAGGAAACCAAAACACCCAACCAAAAACCACAAAGGAAAAAAGGAAATTGTCTTCTTTTCCTGGGGTTGAGAACTCAGCCTAAAAGCACGTCTCCAACTAGAGTCTGGAGAACAGTCTCAGTCCTGGAACAATGGGCATCGAGCTAAAACACGTGACTTCCCATAGTTTAAAAGTTTAGTATGTGCAAAATAAAACAACCTATTGTTCATCTTTGCCTTTATTAAAGGCAAAACCAACTTCAATTTCACAATGAAATTTGGCAAGCAACTAGTCAGAGAATAATCTCAGGCCATAGCATGCAGAAAGGCCAATAAGGACTACATCACTGCAGGATGGAACACACCATCCCCCGCTACCCAACAGCAAAAACGCAGGGATCACCACAGACCAAACCCTTCCAAGGATGCCCTCCAAAATTAAAATTCAGGACATGGATTTTCTTCCCTTTTCAATTTTGCCCGAGCAGGGTATTTCATCACTGCATGCGGAAAAGCATGTAAGAGGAACAACGGGATAATTCCCATTGCAAAGGGCTGCGTTCACGGCACTTACGTGTGTTTAATGAAATTTCACTTTCTTAATTACCTGTTTGTATTTTCGGTAGCAACGCTGAATAACAGCGGCAGCCACCTCTTGCTGTTCCCGGAGAGGACGACCCTGAGTGGAGAAGGAAAGCAGCAGTAAGCAGTCAGAGTGCACCAAAAACCAGAACAGAGGATGTTAAGTGGCTCGCAGCAGCTTGCAGGGCACCTACTTCTAAACCTCCACCCGGTCCAATTCAGGCCTAGGCATTTCCTGGAGACGTCTCTACTCAATTCACGTAAAGGACAGACCCTCAAAACTGATCCTGACACCAAGCAGGCAACAAATGAGAATCTCTGGGGTGTATTTGAGGGTATGCTCTGGCACAGCAGGCATGCCATGGCATGGCACGCTCTCTCCAATATGGTACTTGCTGGGTAAACATCAACAAGCAAATGTTAACGGCTTTGAAAAGGTTATGACAGAAACTGCATTCTTCTCCCAGGAGCGGGAATCACCCCCGTGCTGGTTTGTAACAAATTACACTCTCTCACACCTAACAAGGAAGACTCTGGATGTTTTGGCCACGTACCTTGTATTTCCTGAACACTGTCTGGACGAGTTTGGCAGCTTCATAGAGTTCTCTCTGCTCATGATCAGACAGAGTTAACTGTGCGAACTCATTTTCTACCTTCTCGCTGGTGGATGCACTCAGAAATTCAGACCAGTCTGCTGCCGAGGGAAGGCTGGGTTTCTCAAAAGCTATTTCACTGATTGGTGAGCCTGCAGGGCTCAAGCTGGTGTTCGAAGAAGGGGTCAGGGGTTCACTATACAGACTTCTGAAATACCAATGACAGTAGCAATTATTGGCTCCCAGAGCACCTGGGCTGGCATCACAGATAAGGACTACGACACTTCTGAGTTCAAGGCAGAAGCTCATGCTCCCCTCCCTGTCTCCAAGCAACATCCCACATTCCTAAGCCTGCCTGTACTGCATTGCACAGACATGGCACTGCAAAAGAAGTCACAAGTCAGACCTAGCGGCCACTTCCCCCTCCCCCCTCCTGCTGCATGCACTCCCGATCTTCCATGAATCTGCAGCTGTGCTGGCAACAATACGTTTGACCATGAGTGTGTGGCTGGCCTTGGAACACCAGCCTTGAGTCACACTGAGAAACAGCATCTGCTGGCTAAAGAACCAGTGAACGCTGCCCTGCATCCAGGCCACTCACAAACCCAGAGCAACCTCACAGCTCTTACTGACCTCATCTGTGAAGCACTCGGCAGATGATCGACATCAGCAAGGTAACTGGCCAGCCAGCTCATTGTGGTGCTCATGGCAGCACTGTCTGTTCTCTCCACTAGCGGTGACTCCATTGGCACAAAATTCTCCCGCTTGATCCTGTCAGGCGTAGCTTCAATAATGTGCTCCGCAAGTGTCATCATGTTCACCTAGGAAGGGGCAGAGGAGAGCAAACTTTTGCTACCTGGTAGCAGGAGCCTTGTGCTTGCACGTTACAGCCCAGCTTCAGACAGACTGCCCCATTTCCCCATTACTTGTGGTAGCTGAAGGCTACCGTTCGTCTCAGCATTGGGCTCTAGAGAGAAATTCATGAGCCACAGCTCATTTGTTTTTCTGTCTCTTCTGACAAAGCACTGCAGGGTTTCATATTCCCCACAGCTCCTTTTTGAGCGTGTGGGGAGCCTAAGAGATCTGGTGAAAGGTTTATGTCGTAGGGCGTTCGCTGTACGCTGCTGACAGCTGTCACTATCATCTTGTTTCCAAAGGAAAAGCCGTCTTGCCACTCTTTCACCGAGATGTGCAGTAGAACGTGGCAGGACAATAAAGGCACATCAAGAGAAGTTAAAACCCTTGGGACCACAAGCTTTGTCAGGAATCCTGAACCACAACCACCCGTCCACCAAGGCTCACAGGAATTTTTAATACAGAGAACAGAAAACAGTTCTTGTTTTGCAAAGATCTGCTTCACCCACGTCGTGCCAGCCCGATGAGAACGTTCAGCGATGCCAAGGCAGTGCTTTGGGCTGTGATCCCATTACTCCTTTCACTCAGAAGACCAAACACAGTCTTTCACCCAGGGACTACTTCTCATCTTAATGTCCTGCTTCTGCTGTTATCTCCTCTATTCCACACCTGGTGGGATTTTTCCTTCCCCAACCTGCTGTCTCTCCTCTTCTCCACTCTTACTTCCCTGCCCGTTAAAGTGCAGTGGCTTGGCCTAACGCCACAG
>NW_010425295.1:26022-38855 GCF_000710305.1 Buceros rhinoceros silvestris
TGTAAAGTGCGGGGGCTTGGCCTCCAGCCACAGCACTGCCTCTCACAAGTCACCTTGTCTTCGCAGGGACTGCTTCCCAGTTCCCAGAGGACTATGAGTCCACCTTAGTCCCCTTTACTGATGTGACCAGCAGCCTCTGCTCTTCCCTTTTTCCTCACAAAATTACAATCTTATGCATTCTGTACACTGTTGAAGCGTATGCCAGAGCAGGACCCAAAATGAAAACCATCAGCCTTTGCATCTGGTTTGAAAGGATACCCTTTGAAACCGAAAGTCAATGACCCCCTCCTTTCACAAAGCACAGCTCAGCGTCTCTAAAGGCCTCCACAGAAGTTTCTGACAGTTAGGCTCCTCTGCGCAGCCCCCACGTTCTCCGAGACTGCGGATCTTGGTGCTTAGGTCTATTTACCTGCAAGTCATCCATGTGGTGTAAGCAATCCTCATCCCCTGCGGTGTCCCTATAGGACAAGAGCTCTGCATCCACCATCTCCCTGTCAGCCATCATCAGCACGTTCATCTGCTCTCGCTGGCGTAGCCGATGGACTACAGTGTCCTTTCCCTTCTGGCTCCCCGCCACCTGCACTGCAGACACACCAATATAAATGTCTTTTGGGTTCCATTTGACGCCTGCTTGGCTGCCAGAGCCCCGGTACCCAGGAACTTCTGGGATGTGCTGGGAGAGCTCCCGGCCATAGTCCCTTATCCCTTCACTGGGGCTGATTGTCTCAGTGGCAGATTGCTTGGAGCTGGAGTTCTGCTTCCTGATGCTCGGCTGTTCCAGGCTCAGTGCAGTGGAAAGCAGCTTCTCTTGCCGGGCTTGAAAATATTCAGGGCTCAGCTTATGTTTTTTGGGTGCAGGGTAATCTTTCTGACTCTCACTACTGTAGTAACTGGAAGGTTCTGATCTTGGTCGTCTCAGCTCTGGAAACAAACAGATCAATGGTCAAAAATAAAAAAAAATACAACCCATGATTGCTGTAGGAAATACAACAGCTTCTGCCACAGAGCTGCAGGTGGAAGCTTGTGCTCTCCTCTAAGACACCCAACAGAATGTGCAAAGAGAGTAACTCTCACCCAGAGATGATACAACCTCAACCACTCTTACGAGATACACATCTTTCTAAAGCAAGCATCCACTCTCTTCCCAATATTTGTGCACGTGCATGGAGCACGTGGCAGAGCGCCCACAAGAAAAGAATTAAACATCAACAGCAGGGCTAAGTTGGCACCTGCCGTTCACGTGAGCTCCTTGGCCCCAGCTTTTCATGTGTCAAATGTCAGCAAAGCCCTCAGGGTTGTTTTACCTGTGTTTGTACTGGAAATCACAGTGACTCCCTTCTGAGGCTCCTGAGAGGCAATAAGGTCACTGGGCCACTGGGACACCCAGTTCTCTGAGCTGGAGTCTGTGCTCGAGGGGCACTGAATCCTGGTGTTTTGCCCAAGCTGAGTTTGCTCATCTCGCTGTAGCTGCTCCAAGCACTCTGCCAACTTCACATGGCCCCGAGACCGGGCAATGGCCAGTGGCAGTCTCCCAAGGGAGTCAGGAATAGAGATGGCTCGGCGGTCCCACTTGTACAGCACAACGGCTGCATCCATGTGGCCCAGGGCGCACGCCCACATCTGAAAAAGAAAAGACAGGTGACCCATCAGGCAACCTGCCTTATCCCTCCCTTCTTGCTAACGCAGTGGGGTCCGGTCCCCAGGCCCACAGAAAAACAACTCTGATAAGCAAAACCAGTTGCTTGAATCCCAGCAACTGGCTTTTATAAATGTCCTACCCTGACAAAAGGCCGTTACAGAAGATGAGATGCATGCTATTCTCTGCTACGACAGAGAAACCTCTACCTGCCAAATGAAGCTGACACTCTGACAGTTTCTTATTTAGGAATAAATGGGTTTTGTGTGTGGCTTTTTTTTTTTTTTGACACTGGCATCGCTGCAGAGACAGAACAGCCTCATGTGCAAAGTAGTCTAAGATCAGAAACATGCAGGCAGGACTAAAGGTTGGGAACAATAAAATCAACACTCTGCTGTTGTAAACTGGCACTTCTGGTTCCTTTGGCTTTTTGCTTATTTAAGTTCTTAGTCACGGTTTCATGCTTCCAGTGACCAAGGTATTGGAATGACTTCACAACTTCTACAGTCAGTCAAAGAGAACAACTTAAAAGCAGGTGCGTAAAGTCCTTTTCCCAGCATGGTAGTGGAGACTAGATTTTGGGTAAGGCACAAATCAGTACCACCTGTCTGTCCCCTCGCTCACATTACTCAATGATAAGTTTTTTCTGTGTCGTCTCTCTCAACAAAATGCCAGTAAGTTGATAGAGCAGTGTCTTACCATTTACACAGAAAGGACACGCAGAAACACCTACTCTTCGGTGTGTGAGACACATTAGGAAAATAAGGCACCAGGAATAACTCCAGAGGGTCCTCAGACTCTCTCAGAAGTTTCAGTCTCTGCTCTTACCAGAGGAGTGCAGGAGAAATGATCCACATTCAAAGGGTCAACTTCCAGCTCCAGATCAATGCTGTCTGCATGTTTGGTGCTGCAGAGGAAACAACAGAATAAATGATGCTCTGGAGCCATATTAGGATCATTTCCTAAATGCACAGCTTTACCCGGTGCGCCGCACCACAAAGAAGTGGCCAGGCACACACCCATGACACACACATTCACTACAGATTGTGCCCCCTCCAGAGACTAAGAGCACGGTACATCCAGTGGTCAGCTTGCTCTCTCAAGAGACAGGTCCTGTCAGATCTGGGGACAGGAACAAGTGTAGAGACTTGGCTTTTTGTAAGGGACAACCACAAGTCTGGACCAAGCAGAGCTTATAAATGCCTCTGCCATGCCTGTATTGGCACCCAGGAGCCCAGTGGGCTGGATCTTACCGCCATTTGATGAGGGTCTGGATCAGTGTAGCATAGCCCTGGGCAGCGGCGAGGTGGAGCAGTGTCATTCCTCGGAAAGTCTTCGAATGGATCAAG
The DNA here is from genome assembly GCF_000710305.1 of Buceros rhinoceros silvestris. Classification (NCBI taxonomy): domain Eukaryota; kingdom Metazoa; phylum Chordata; class Aves; order Bucerotiformes; family Bucerotidae; genus Buceros; species Buceros rhinoceros. The sequence continues at coordinate 29,008 of NW_010425295.1, forward strand.
TGTTTGGACTTTGCCCAGCAAGCACGACTCATCATCTTCTCGCACACCACCACCACGCGGCTCTCAAAGCAGCTTCCCAGTGTCCCAGTCCCAGAAACGCACTGAAACATCACAGACATTCTAGTTTAACCACTGAGGGGAGCAACAACCTGCCCTGAGCAGGCAGCCTTCCACTTGTAGAATTACTGAGACAGTGGCAACTTGAGTTAAAGCCAACCAGACGTTGTTTAGGAAAACTATAATCCTCTGACACCACCATCCCCAATCCCGCCCCGAAAACAAACTCTGCTAAGAAAGCATAAAACTTCCATGTGTCTGGACATAGTGGGGTTCATACCTGCACCTGCGTTCCTCCGTTCCCACTCCCATTGCTACCACCTCCAACTCCTTGTTTGTGCTGCTGGGAGCCTGTCATTTCAGCCATTCTCCTCTCCATCTGCTCAAGTCGCTCCAGTATTGACATCCTGAACTGGTTATCTAGGTTGAAGAAAGCCAGATTAAGAATATTTCCAGGGGAAGAAAGCTCACGTTTCAGCAGCCTACTGCAGGAATCCACACACAGCTATCCTGGAAGCCATACAGGAGATTTGCTCTGCTTGGCAATGCACGGGGACACTTGCCCTGCAGCATCCTAGCTCTTCAAGTTCCTGCAGCAGCCCTTTGACTACAATTCCAGAGAACTTCCTTAAAAAAATAGACAGAAAAATGAAAAAAAAGCAGGCAGAAGATGGATCCCTTCCCTTGTGATTCTAGCTGTATCGACACAGTAAAGGACTGGGGTACTGCAACTTCCTTGAAAACACAAGTAGACCCTAAGCAGTTATAACCAATTTGACAGCATTTCAGTAGAATCGTATCTGTCAAAATACTCTCCGTTTTAGAATCGATGCCAGATTCTAAATGGATCCATTCTAATCGATTTACCAGAGTCCTGAATTCAGCTTGGCTTGCCTCCTGAAACCCTGCAATAACGGCACCTGGAGGAAAAAGACTCCTCTGCTTTCTTCCGTGCTTAGAAAAAAGAGCCTTTGAAAAGGCACTTGCTCCTTCCCGGACAGGCTCCCTTTCCTGGAAAACAGCTTCAGTCCAGTGCCAGGAACAGAACTACCAGAAATCACAGAGCATGGGCACTGAGGATCACTCTGAAAAGCAGTACAGCTCTTGAGCCCTCTGGTCCCTGCAGAAGTCTAAAGGCTGTTTTGGCTATTTTATCCCTCCTTGCACTGCGATACAGCTAATAACACTTGGAGAGTGGAGCAGGGAGATCTCCTCGGGTTAACAGGACATTGCTGAACCTGATGCTGTAGAGATCCACTCAAGCAATCTTTTCGTGCTTAGGGCGAGTCAGGGCAGGTCCAGTGGCTGCAAACACAGAGGGCTCCTGTCTTGTGACCCATAAAGCAGAAGGTTCATGCAGCACATGATAGTGTAGATTATCCTGCTCAGCAGGATGATTTTGTGGATGGGGAACATTTAATGAATCTTGCTAACAGCATGTAATAATAAACTGTGGGGAAAAGACAAGCCTGTCTGGTTTCATGCATCCACGGAGATGATGTGGTGGTGCGGAGCTCTGATCAGCCCAGCACAAAGCACACTGACAGTAACAGGAACCTGGGCATCAAAACAAACAAGCTCTGATCAAGTTTTAAAAGGCAAAGTCTTCTCTGAGTGACCTGGTTCCAGGCAGAGCCCTCCCTGGAAGGCTGCAGGAGCACTTGTACACCACACCCGGCAAGGCACAACTCTCACTAGAGGGTATCAGACAGAGGGTGGATCTCTCTGCTGCACTGCACTGAAGACCATGCTGCAGACCATCAATAAGAGACAGCTCAGGTCTGCCAGCTAAAGACATCCCCTTCTAAGAGGCTGCCGTGTTTGGACAGTAGACAAGAGCTCCGTTCCCTTATGGCCAGCTCCAGCAGGTTGTATTGCAGCATCCCACCCTGGCTGCTCGAGAGCAGGGTGGGATGCTGCAAAGGAGTGTGGCCAGCACCCCCCTCTGACCTCATCTCAGAGGTGAGCTCACTACAGCCTTTTCTCACATAGTCCAGAACACGATTACTTATTATTAGTGCCTTATTAATAATTCAGTTGTCCGATTAATCACAAAGCCTCTGGGAAAGTGACTGATAGTTACTCGAGGACACACCGCTAAGAGACCTGCAGTCTCAGGGCCCCGCCTCAGCTGCGGTCAGCACACAGCCGCCACGCGAGCCGTGTGTTCCCAGCACGCCTTTGTTCCGGGAGTGCTGCAGTGTGCTGCAGTGCAGTCCATGACGCTGTCTCCTCCTTCCCCATTGCCAGGCAGAGCACGTACGCTGCAGAGACTGATGAGACCCAGCACCGCTGAGCCACCCCCCTTGCCGCGGGCCTGTGCCAAACAGAGCTGCTGCCACTGGGCACCAGGAGAAGGGGCCACGCTTGCTGTGCTGGTGAACAGCTCTGTTCTACACATGTAATGCGCTGTCTCTAGCTGGATGGCCAGCACTTACATTTTATTAGAGCTGAGAGCAGTAACACACACCAGGTAGCACATCACAGCCTCCAAACTTGTACAGGCAAGAGCAGCATCTTTTTATAAGAAGAAATTTAGCTTGAACTGGTGTTATAGAACAAGCAGCCCAGGGCTGCTGTCTAAAGAGAATACTTACTCTGTACAGCCAGAAATGGCAGGAGAAAATGATTCCGGTGAGATGCAGAAGTACACTGTGCACGTTATTTTTTTTTTCTCCCCCCTTTCTGTTGCTTCAAGCTGAAACCACCGTGGAACAGAAATGAAAGGCCCCATGTTCATGTCTACTCTCCAGGCTCTTCTCTGTAGGCTCTGTGATCTCTAATGTGTGAAGCCTCCACCTTTCCTGATACTGAGCTAATGACACTGAGCACTTCCTGGCACGTTTCATCAGGGGACTGAAGTTACATACCGAGACAACAGTGTTTTTCACAGACGGTTGTAAATCACTGCTCAGTCTACAGGGAGGTCAGAAATATGCTGCTATTGGTAAAATTCTGGAGCACTGGCAGAATGAAGGGAGCCCTCTCCAATGTCTAGCAGAGACTCCGCTGGCATTCACCCTGCAGCAGGATGCAACCTTAGCTCAGAAAGCTCCAGGCAGCAAATAAGGTAAGCAGGGCAGTAGTGCATGGGAAGCATCACTGAGCTGCCCATTTTCCAGGTGATTACACTTGCTTCCTAAGCAGCTAGAACAAAGCCACAACTGATGGAAATTTCAAAATTATTTATGCATAGCGTGTCCATAATAACATCCGTGGTATCAAGTACACCACGGTGTCCTTTCTTCAAAAGTGACTGTTCACTTGAAGTGCGGGTACTGCATCAGTCTACCAAGAAAAATAGAAAATAAAAAAAAAAAAGGAGAGAGGGGGAGAGAGAAAAAGAGAACAGGAAAGGGAAGACCACAACCGGCTATGCTGCAACAGTTGGTACATCCTTAACAAAACAAAACAAGGACACCTAAGCACAGGGGAAGAGCCACGGGGAAGGACTTTCCCCCAAGATTCCTCCTAGACTTAGCAATGAGAGGAAAGGCTTCTCCTCTTCCACACCGACGCCCGGACGTACACCCGATGGAGGGCGTTTGGACCACGGCCAGCACTGCTAACAAGCCCACAGATGCCTGGCCCGGGCTGCGGTGAGAACAACAGATGCCACTGTTGGTGTGGAAGACCCCTGGGTCATTCAACCTCCTAAACAGCACACCTCTTCCCTTCCTTCCTCGCTTGGAGTGGGGCCAGGGAACCTGACTGCTTTCAGTGAGGCTCCCAAAAGTAAACCACATACAAACACTGATTTCTACACACTCTCCTCCTGGTGCACTCCTGCAGCATCTCTCAGATGGCAGAAAAACTCAGCTGCCCGCAGACAGGTGGACTTTCCAACTGTTTTACCAGACTGCACTAGTTCCACCCCATTAGAATTAAGTTACAAAAAATAAAGATGATCTTGTGCCTCGAAAACTCAGATTTTTCAGGGGCCTAATTAGAGGGTAAGTCTTTAAGCGACCTCCTAGGAACTGATATTCTCTAAGTCCCAAGCTTGGCAGTTTCCATCACAACATTATCACTCCTGTATTTCTCCTTAACAGGACGTGGCCTGCTTCGTCCCTAAGGACAAGAGCATTATGTTGAAAACAAAAGTACAACTTACACCACTGAAACTGGCATGAAAACATCTTCTTCCCTTTATATATTAAGAGGAACGGGACAGAAAAGAAAACCTCTCTCATGTTGGGAAGCAAAGGGTTGGGTTTTTTGGGTGTGTTATGTACTGAACATAATTGAGGTTCGAAACAAGATCCTCCAGCTCAACAACATCTGGCAGCGCCAGGTATCTTTTATATCAACAACACATTTTTTAAGCAAAGCACTGTACTCTACTGCAAAAGAAAGCCATGTTTTCTGGTAAAGAACACATGACAAAACCTGACCCAGTTCTGCTGACTCTAACGCATTTTCCCAAGAAAATCCTAATCGCCAAAAAAGCACTGTCAGCAAAGCCCAAACACCAGAAACAGGACGGGAATTAAGTGGAAAATAAAATAAAATAAAAAAATCCCCAAGCTGTCTGAAGTGATGTAATTTACCTTGCAATACTGAAGAGATGGGCTATAAGAGCTCGAGGGCTGAACATTACAGGTGTTGCTTTGAGAAGTTCAAGACCCTTTGTCCCTTATTTCTAATTTTGCTAGTCACACTCTGCTCTGCTTGGCTTACTTCAGGGGTCTGAGGAGAGCCACCTGCTTAGCCGGCTCCGCAGATACAGAACACAGTTTTCATATTCTTGTCTCTTCTACTCAGCAGAGGATCTCATGACAACTCTCTCTCAGCACACTGAAGACAGGAGCTCAACAGCATATAAATCAAGTTGTCGAAATAACGTTTTCTCCTGCTGCATTATACAGGAAATCTACACTGCTCCATCCCAGCACAAGGAGATGTCTGGCACTGGAAGCGCTCCGGCTCCTTCCAGAGGCAGCAGAGATGCACACAGGTACAAACAAATCCACGTATTTATGGTTTTACCCAAGGACTCTGCTTTTGATGATCAAATTTCAGGTTTTTTTGTGAGCCAAAAAATTAGACTTGCGATTGTTTCCATTTCTTGAGTTTCTCTATTACAAATAAACCAGAAGAAACATTAGGAAATTCTTTAAGAAACAAGAAAAAAAGGTTTCTGAAGCTGTTCTTCAAGACTGCCACCAAAGGTGATGAAAACAGCTGCATTTCTGTATCTCCAAGACACCTCACAAATTCATAGAAAACATTCAGAACACTGTCTCTTTTCTAGAAGTCATTACTCTTCAAATTTAACAATAAAAAATTATCATCAAAATTACTCCTCATCGTTATTCCATAGCGTAACAGTTAGAGGTGGAGGCTTTAGGCCCCAAGGGCCTGTTCTGTGAACAGACGGAGCCCCAGCGAAGCAGGACAGCCTGGTCTCAGAGCTTTTCCACCAGCAGCTGCTTTCACCTGATGGGAGCTTTGAAGCTTTCGGGATCTGACGGAGCTACACGCATCCACTCGCACAGGCTTCACCCCTCTCACCCTGCGAACCCCAACTGCACCCCTGGGTCACGCGTTAACTTAGGGACCTGTCCATCACACAGAAGGCATTTTCACTTCTGTTCTCCTCAGCCCTTCACAGGGGAGTGAGAAGATATCCCATGGACTCAAAGCGAAGCTTAGGAACCACAGCAGAACTATTCATGGCAGGATTTATTCACAGGGTCTGGACTCTGGACCGCCTGAGAAAACCAGTTGTTCTAGTGTCATGTCAGGGCTGGGCTGCTCCCAGCACCAGCAGCCCAAGGGGAGCCTGACTGCCCCAGCAGGGAGGGACTGGAAAGAGCTGCTTGGTCAGACTTTGACCCGTACCAAGGAACTGGTTTGAAACTCATACTCACCTCTCTAAAACATGAACCGTCATTTGAGCGCAGAATGAGCTTCTTTTTGGTTTGTACCCAGAGCCTACTACCGACTGCAGTAACCATAGCAAGTTATGGACAAAACATTTCCAGAGATGCACCACTTCTGGTACGAGCCTTTTAACGGGGCATGGTTATTTACATCAGTTAAGAGCTCTGCAGAGCTGCAGCACGTACACTTACACAGTTACACCCAGCACACAAGCTTTCACCCGAGACTGCAGAAGCAGCTGCCTCGTGAGCCTGTGACAGCTCCTGACTCTACCCTGGATCACTCAGGGAGCTGAAACACAGCACCCGCAAACGTGGTGCAAGTTTTATCCATGCAAGGAGACAACAGGGTTGCTACCAGAAACGTCTGTGATTATACACTGAGCAGGACAGATCCTGCAGAACTACCAAAAGACACCACCACTCCCTCACTCAGCAGCGTCAGAGACTGTAATATGAAGAAGGGTGGAGTCCCCACCCTGAGGAAAAACAGGGTTCAGCTCTGGGGGAAACGCCTGCGCTGCAGAGCGAGCTTACAAGTGCCCGCTTCACCTGCCCATGCCACAGCTCACTCTGCATGGCCCTCCCCATCCTCTAACCTCTTCAAAGACATGGTGTGGTTTCTCTTTTTGAGCTGTGCAAGCAGTGTTCCCGAGGTGGGGGCACCGGCTCAAACCACCACCTCCTGCTCACCCTTTAGTACAAAATGCAGTAGAGCCACGTTAGCAGACACTGAGTCTCAGATCTTGCACTTCCTTCATGCGACACCCAAAACACCACTAGGTCCAGGTGTGGAGCTAAGAGGAAACCAACACACAGCAGGGAGTGACAAGACCTCCTTTGCCTGACAAGCCACGTTTAAGAAATTAGCATGGAGAACTGCTTTACTAATCCGCGTTCTCTGCTTTACCAGACAAGTAAAGACCCCAAAGCATCTCCTCTTTAGCCCTTTCGCCAAGCAAGCTGGAAACTGTCTGTATCACTGACTACTCGGCAGCACAGCCAGGACGGTTACGGAGGAAGTACTGCTTTGTACTGATGGAAATCAAACCGGTGGTCCTCAGCAGCGAGCAGGGTCTGTATCACTTGCTCTTTTCTACACTCTCACCTGGAGGTCTGTGAGTTTTTGCCACACTGCACAACCTGCATGACAGCCAGCATTTGACTGGAAGGGCTCAAGGATGGAGGGCGCAAGATGTGCCCCTTCCACTGGGGTGGCATCTGGCCAGGATAAAATCAGCTCCCCACAGACTTCTGACCACTGAACTAATGGTGCTGTGTGAGCTCTGCATCTGCACGTGTGCCCAGGTACTGCGCTTAAGTACTTGGGAGGTAAGAAGCTGCTCCAAGGGCGCTGGCTTCTCAGGACATGCAGTTTCTTTAAGGGCAGTTTCTGTGTCACAACATTCGCCGTATGAACACAGCCAGACCGAATTTAACACATGTGATAACCGAGCACTGTCAAAACTCACACACGGCACAAAGTCATTTTTCTGTTTTGCAGAGCAGGACAGACACACCAGATTCTCTCACCCAGCGCACGCTGTGGGTGAGGATGGAAGCAGCCTAAGGACACGACTCCTCTGAGTGCCAGTGCTACGTTCCTATTTGAGAAATCAGCTGTCACTTGCCTATAAAATCTCGCTCAATTTTTCTACACAGTAAAAATCCCGGACACCTTCCACGTCACAGTATCAATTTGATATGGTTCGGTTCTTATTTCTGAGGTGTCATCACTGCAGGAACGCATTGCTTCTGAAATCAAACTGTTGTAGCATCCTCAATGCATCTTACAAAAAACTCTGTTTAGCAATTAGCTGTTAGAGGTCACGGTCTCTACCAGCCAATGAAAGCACTTAAAACTCTTCCTTAATATCCTAAGACAAATGCCTGTGTGTGTTAGTGAGGCAGGTTACTTCCCGGCCTTTTGATCAGTGAGACATGCCACATCTACTGAGGCGCAAGACGAGGAGAACAGTGTATTTACACTCAGCCTAAGCAACAGCTGAAGAAGGTCCGTGCTTTCACAGAAGAAATAAACTCTACTAGGCATGGGCAGGAGTAATGTAGTACTCCAGAGCTGCAACACTTTCCCCGTAGGTCTTCCAGTGCTATAGGACTTTAACTACTAACTTCCAGGCCACCCGGGACTACTCTGATCCTCACTATCATCCTCAGCAGCCAGGGCTCTCTCAAAAGATGCCCCTACTTTTCTTTATCATGCCCTCAGTCGAGAAGACAAGAGGAGGGGCGACTCAGGCTGACTTTTCCCCCAAATAGCAATCTCTATACCAACAGCAATAAAGCCCTTGCTGCCTTGGTTTCTTTCACGCTTCTCTCCCCCAGAGCTTCAGGATGGAGAGATTTTTCACCCCACCCAGGAGGAGCTACTTCAGCAAACCAAGCCAGGTTTTAGAGATGCCATATGGACCTGATGTATTTTCCAGGTAGGGCAGACTGCTGAAGATAATGTTTCTTGTGCTACTTAGCAACTTGTAGAAAAACAGTTGGCTGCCTAAGGCCGCTCTGCATCTCATGTCAGAAATTGGCTGTGCTTTCCCATAGGTGCCAATGCTATGAGAGATGTTGTGCTTTTGGATGTGTGCAAAGAGCACCAGACTGGGAGGACACGCTGCGCTGCTGCTCACCTGCACAGTGCTACCCCCAGCTCAGAGAGATGCCCTCCTCCAAAAGTTACACATTAAAGGAGCTATAAACGGGGGAAAAAAGCACCTCACGGGGCACTACACGGTATCTGTGCTACAGTACCGTAAGTACAGTAAAAATTCTGACCTAAGTTTTCTCTCATAAAAATTGCAAACTCAAGAAACAAAATATTCACCTTGAAATCACCAGACTAATGATTGGAATAAAACGGTCTCTATTTGCAAAAAAATTAGATGAATAGGAACTGCTGCTGCAAGCTACAAAACTGTGACACACTAGAATAGGTCAGCAAAAGAGACCGAGACCTCTGTCACTGGAAGCTTTCAAAAAGTCAGACATCAGTCACGCTTACCCCATCTCTAAACTGGGAGTGGCCTACAGTCTTCTGAATTCCCCTTCCCAGTCCCACTTTTTTTGATGAAGTGTCCTGCAAAACAAGTTTTGCAATAACCTGGCACAGAGCAGCTGCGTGCTTCAAGCACCCTGAACTCCCCAGGGGAGGTCTGGGCTACTGACCTCATCCTACCGTATGCACTAAGAACACGAGATTGGGAGCCAGAGGTGTTAGGACATAATCTGTCCTTCTGCATGTGTGATTCTAAATGGAAGTGCTGTCACAAGTCTGAGCCTGCATCGTAACATCACCCTGGAAGGTCTGGGGACTAGCTAGCGAGGGCGAGTAGATGAAACGTGACCCACAGCTGGGGGCACAGGGAGAAGGGGGAGGAACATCGAGCTTAAAAAGGCGCGAATTCACATTGTAAGTACAGCAGAGTGACAAACAACACAGAAGCATGCAGATGCCAACCCAAACAAATACTGCACAACACATCATCCTGTAATACTTACTGGAAGCAGTAGTTTGTCACATCTGCACATCCACCTGCAACGGGCAGGGGCCTTGGACCCCTCCGTAGTACCTCTACCTGCTTCCAAGTACATAAACCGACAGCATCCGGCACCAGAGGACTGACCTGGGAGTCTACAAAGGCATCAGCGGAGGCTCCAGCCAGCATCTGGTGCAGACCCTGCAGCAGGGGCGGACAGAGCAGGCTCCCCCACAGTCCTGGCTGTCGTCTTTCGCATTCTCGCAGCCAGCTGGAGTTCCTCCGTCTCACCGCAGCGCAGGCGGGACTCTCAGCTGTGCCCGCTCCGCTCCTCTGCGGCCGCGGAGCACGGGCTAGCGCCCGCTGGCATCTTTGGGCGGCGGGAGAGTCCGGTGGCCCGCGGCAGAAGACG
>NW_010425296.1:0-1455 GCF_000710305.1 Buceros rhinoceros silvestris
TAAACCTGCCAATAGCATTTTAAAACTTGGGAGCTTTTGAAAAGTTTAACCTTTTATCTTTTTTGGAAAGCAGATTACTGGAAGATAGCTATGGAAGTTTGCAATAGCAGATATTGTGGTTCTATGCCATTAGCTTCTGTTTTCTGTTAATAAAAAAATAAGTGAAAATAACTCATTTTGTGGATAAATACCTGCAAATTCCTAGGTAAATTACCTGTTTTCTGGATAAATAGTTCTTTGCTGATCTAGTTTCCAGTGGAGGCTCTTCTTTTGAAGTGTCTTTCATGAGCCTTATTCTTTTTTGATCAAACTGCTTCAGTTGTATCAGAGTTTAAAGATAACTCCTGGTGTGTATTAAGGCCTGAAAAATTGTTCTCTGCCTTTTTCTATTATGAGCAGAATACAATTAAAGAAGTGTTGTTAACCTCATCTGTCTCTTCTTATACAAGAGCTCCAAGCGGGAGTGGAAGCCTCTGGAGGACCACAGCTGCACAGATGTACCATGGCTGCTTTTATTCATCCTCTTCTGCATAGGAATGGTAAGTAGAACTCAAAGGATTCTATGAATGTCATATAGTAGAAGAGTTTGCATTCATTAGAAAGAAGTTTTAAAACCCTTTAGTATCTAAGTCACTGGGTAAGGTCAGGGTATACTGGCATGGGAACCATCAGCTGTAGAACAGAAATGGGTGGTATGTACATATTGAAGGCCTTTAGTGTAAGAATCCATAATTTAATGTTTGTGCCAGTTCTTGCTCCAGCTCCTCTTCCCCTGAAACTCCAGTTTCATTTGTAAATGATTTTCAGTGTAGTATAATTTGACTCGTGTTCCTTATGGAATTGTGGATGTCCCAGAAGTGATAGCTTTCACAGAACTGTTCATTAGACTCAATCACAGTAAACTTTTCTGCTGAGAAACAAGAAACAGTAGCCCTTAGGAGTCTGGGACTTCTCTGCTGTCAGTTTTATTTTCTACTGTCCCTTGATCTCTGATCTTTCAAATTATTCGATTGAAGAATTTCTTTTTCTTCAAATTGTTCATCATTGGCTGTGCTTCAAATGTAAAGATGATAATGTTTTGTTTAAATTATACAAATCATATTGTCATTGTACTGTGAATGTCTGAAAATTGTAAAAAGCACAGTACTTCCTGAAACAAGCAGCTGTTGTTGGTCATTGGTTTTTTCCTGCCTTGGTTGATATTCCTTGGTTACTCACTCTACTTGTTCCTCCAGTTATAATTTAGTCTGCTGTAGGAGTCCCAGATTTCCTTGTCTAAGCAATATGATGTACAGAACAATTACCCTATTGGTGTCAAATACCCTGTTACTGTTCTAGGAGAATTCACTTGAAGGGTCAGGTGCCATCATGAGTCAGGAGGGCATCCCAGCGCTGTTGTAAATTAGCTTAAGTGGGGGAGAAATTGCATGATTTCCCTTAACCTGTGTGTAGGGA
>NW_010425296.1:1533-10723 GCF_000710305.1 Buceros rhinoceros silvestris
GTAGGGAAAAAATTCTTGAACCAGCCAAGGTTCTGAGTATTATTGTATATGAAATGCATGTGACTATGTCCTTTATGGAATAGTAACGGATGTGAGAAATTGAAAGTGAGTGCTGTAAATCAGCTTTAATTATTACTTGTGATAGCCTTTTGCTCACTTTGCCCTTGTTTTCACTTTGAGTATTAAGTCTGTAAGTGCATTAGTGCTTTGGCAAGAGGAAGATAATGACCGGCTTGCTGTCTGAAATTTCTCTGTAGTAATAGCCTGTCCATCAGAGAAGGTCACTTTTGTGTGTCTTCAGACCTTTAAAACCACCCACATTTTAACTGTTCCCTGCTGACTTCATTACCTGTTGTCATCATCTCATCTGATCCTGTCACTGCCATCTGTTGCTCCGCACATTTGTCTCAGCTGTTTACTCTCCTTCCTTAGCTGGCCTCATCTGTAAAAAGTGTTCATTGATGGTAGTGGAGTGAGCCAGAGGTTCACTTCTCCTCGTCAGCAACACTGCTGGAGAGCTAATGATTCTTTTGGGCCAGTCTCCTGTTCGCATAGTCACGACCTCAATGTTGATCTTGGTTTTGCTAGTGAAATAGCTCTGGAAGTTCATGGCTAGATATGCTGGACATTGGGTCTTTTCCACAGGACCCTGTGTAAGCCATTTTGCACTCTCTTGTTCTGTGTCTGTTTTTTTCCAGCATTTGAGCACAGCATCTGGAACCATCATGGTCTTGATCTGGTCACTTGCTTTAGAGGATTTCCTTAAAAGGAACTTACGTCAGTTAGGCATCTTCATTCTAGCTCATTTTTGAAAGAACATAATTTGAAGGAAAAAAAGAATCTTAAAGCAAGATGGGACTGTCTGGAATACTCTAAGATGCATGCTAACCCTTTAACAGCTCCAGCTCTGCCCGTAGCTCTCCTTCACTGTTTTCCCTTGGCCTTCCTTCTGCTTCATGCAGCACTTGCTGATGATATGACTCTCAAAAAAAATACGCACGAGATTCTTAACTATGCTTGGATAATGTGCTGTGTTCGATGTCCGAATCCTCTTCTGGCTTGCATTCAGTTTTACATTTGCACAACAGTTCTCTGTGGATGGCCTTTGTCTTTCCTTTTTCAGTCTGAAAGAATGTTTAAAGAATCTCTGCTTAGAAATTAATTAATTAAATTGACTTTTTCCCAGCTGTCAAACAGAGTATTACTAAACTGTGGGGTTTTTTTCTCCTCTAGGGTTTTATCTGTGGCTTTTCAATAGCTACAGGAGCAGCTGCAAGACTGCTTTCAGGATATGACAGTTATGGAAATATTTGTGGACAGAAAAACGTCAAGGTGGAGGGAATAGTCAACAGTGGTCTGGACCTCACACACAAGAAGTGAGTATGTGATTCAATTGCTTCATTCTGTAAACTAAGAAAGGCAAAACATTTCTTCCTTTGAGAGTGGTTTTCAGTAACACGGGAAAATGGATCTGCTAACTCATTCCTACTTGTCCTTCTCTGCTCTTCTCGTCTAGAGAACAACGATCTTTTGTAACAACTAGCAACAGTGCTTGGGGAGTATGTGTTGACAGATGTGCAATATGAGTACAGCTAAGACTCTCAGGAATTTCCCTTTCTTAGCATCCACTTCATGTAGAAGATTGTATCAGGCCACTGAAGAATCTTGTTTGTTAGAGTTTTAGGTGTGACAGATTTGGGAGTAGGCCTTTGATACCTATGTAAACATGGCTCTCTTTTGATGTTATATACTCAGTTTCTGCCACTGAGTTTAGGGGGAGATATCTGACATATTAAAATGAGACCTTAAAATTTAAACTGTAAGCAGAATATACAGAAGTGGCTTGTGAAGAAAATGCACAAAACTTTTAAGCAGCACACAGTTCTTCTAAGCAGTGTCATGTTAAAATATACCTAAAGGTCAGAACCAGCACAAGTATTTCCTATAGTGAAAGAAAACGTCATAGTGCGCTAGTAGTACTGGAGCTAAGTAACAAGAGTTCTGGTCTGATGGGTTGAAAACCTGTGAATGTCTGTTGAGGTCTGTGTGCCAGTCACTGCTTAGAGTGCACCTGTACAACCTGGCTGACTTTAGAAACTATTTAGTCTAACCTTAGAACTGTGGTATTAATTGAAAAAAAAGATGTTTCTTTTACTATTGATTCTTTGAAAGAGCTAAAAAGTCTCTTAATTTCTGAGTGTGATAGCCTTTTACTTCACACTTTCAGACTAACAGATAATCCATAATTTGCATAAATTATTTTGTAAGGATGCTTTCCTAAGATCTGCTTATTTTGAGTTGCTGCTGTAGTAAAGATTTTAAGTATCTGTTTTAAAATTTAATGTGCCTAGGTAATCGGTTGTTACTAGAAGACTTTGAGTTAAATAAAATAGCCTGAAGGTTTTTACACATCTTTTTCTGTCAAAAGAAAAATTTCTTCATCTAATCACTGCTTCCAGGAGAGTAGAAGGACTTAAAACTCATGCAGCAAAATTTTCCTACTTTTTTATTTAAATATTTTAGCACTTTCTAAAATCAGTATTCAGTACAAAACTGTAGTTCTTGTGTAGTGATAGAATATGCAAATTTTAAGATTATAATTTTAAACTTATTCAGCTTTAGAAAGAAACAGTGTCTGAGTTTCTCCGCCTTTGCACAAACTCAGACACCATATTGAAATGTAACAATTAATAGTGTAATGGTCTCCTACATGTGACAGAAGTCAGACCATCATGAGGAGAAACATCTACCACTGCTAAGTGATTTCCCCTTGTAAAGGCAAGTTTGAAAGATAGCAGATAAAAATGGAAGCTATTTTTAACACAGTTAATAGGGAGAACAGTTGTTTGTCAAAGTCTGAATAAGGTTCAAAAGAATTGTGTTTTTCTAGTAAAGATACCATGGCTTGAGGCATGACCTAAGCAAATGAATGTATACAGTGGATATTGCCATCTCCATTTGGTTGAGAGTGAGAGATGCTTCTACCAAGGCAGATCATTCTGTAACTGTTCACAGTGAAGTGCCCGGTCCAGTCCAGGGCACCAGATTTGGAACAGGCCAGTTCTTACATAAGTGAGTTCTTTCCACTCACACCCTATAGCTTTTTAAATTTGCTTAGCAATTCTTCAGAAGAAGCTATCTGCTCTGCATCTGTCCCTAGCAGATGGATTTCCTGCAGCATGTGAGGTGCAGTTCATGAGAGTATATAATAATATTTTATAGGAGTACTTCTCAGACAGACTGTAAAAATAAACTCTTCTTCCTGCCTGTACATTTCAGTTTCGGTAGAGGAAGAAAGGGCTTTAAGCTCTACAAATGTGGTTCTGGAAACATGAAATAATTTTCATTTCATTCTCCTTGCAGGCTAATTCTGTCTTCATTTCCCAGTCCATGGCAGAAAAGCTAAATCATCTGTAAAAATAACATTTTCTTCCTTTTAAATGACAGCAACCCATAGGCACTGTAATGAGGAAGTGGAATGGATGTGGTCTGTGTGGATATGGAAATCTGAGTGGTAAGGCTGAAGAGCAGACTCCACACAGGGATACGATTTGATCTGTGTGCATCAAATATGCTGAAATCAGTGAGGTGGAATGTAGGGAAGGAGGATATTACAGCCTGGCCTTGTCAACAAAGAGTGAACTGGGCATCTTTTTATTTTTACGAAGAAAACAGTACCGCTTTAATAGGTTGTGCTCTAGAGTCAGACATGGGATTATAGTCTAGCTCTTGACAGTGAGTTCTCATTAAACCTATCTGTTTCAAACAAGCTCCTGGCTTTTCAAGTTGTGATAATTATAATGGGAGTTTAAAAATGACCTTTTATTTGCAAAGAAATTATGACCATGGCAGCCAGATACAAGTCCCTGAAATGCTATTTCAGTCTGGTTTTTCATCACCAATACTTTGCTGCTTGGACAGAATTCAGTTTGTACTTTTCACTCAAGTATAAGAAGATGTGTGTGTGCCACTATAAGGAAGAGTTATAGTGGCATTTCACCTTAATAAATGCCTTTGGCTCAGGAAGATGCCAGTGGGGAAGCTCAGGGAGAGTTTGCAGCATGCATACAGAGAATTTGATTGGTGAAACTGTATATGCCCTACCCATAATTTTAGAGTGGGCATGACCACTGAGTTCACTTCCCATTGTTGTGATGAGATGACTATAAAGAGATGCCTTGAGGGTTGACAGAAAATCAATAACACTGTCAAATGCAAGAGTGTACAAAATACTTGAAGGTAAGATAGGCTTGTTCATACAAGCGGATTTGCCATGGTGCTTCCAGAATGAGGGTGAAATGCACAACATGATGAAGTTTTGTCTTTCTGGTTTTGCTAGGGGAGAGGAGACTGCTGTGTTTCACATGTCTAGTAACTAATTTACTTGTCTAGTAATCTGCCAATCAGAAGTCAAAATTGTTGGTGCTTTTTTTTTATAACCTCTAGTCATTTAGAAATTATATTTTTAATTACTTGCCGAAAAATCTGAGTTTTTCTTCGAGAATGAAGCTGGAAACACATTGCAATATAAGCTCAAAATGGTAGTAAAGCATAGGAAGGGTTGTCATATAAATGTGTAAAAAAAATTATGATGCAATTTGAGAAGTTATACTGAAGTTCATTTTGTATTACATGCCTTGGGATGGTCATCTTCACCTTACTTTCAGGCACCATGGCTTTTGAAAAGTTAAATAAACTCTTCCCTTATTTTCCTTTATGTCTAGGAATCAGCTTATAATTAAACATGAGGTTAAAGTTTCTAGATTTTACTGCAGTGACAGGAAGTAGCTGTAGTAAAAATTACATGCAGTTACTTTCACTCAAGTAACTTCATCATGCCGTATTTCAGAGGTTCTGTTAAGAAACTTTGATTTTCAGAAAAGTGGATTGTTAAGATCAAAGAATCATAGAACCATAGAATGGTTTGTGTTCAAAGGGATCTTTAAAGATCGTCTGCTCCAACACCCCTCCAATGGGTAGGGACACCTTCCACTAGGTTAGGTTGCTCAAAAGCCCCTTCCAACCTGGCCTTGAAAACTTCCAGGGAGGGGACATCCACAATTTGTCTGGGCAACCTGTTCCAGTGCCTCACCACCCTCAGAGTAAATAATTAATTCCTTATATCTAATCTAAATCTAACTCTTCTAGTTTAAAACTGTTAGCCTTTGTCCTGTCACTAAAAGCCCTCATAAAAAGCGTCACTGCATCTTTATTTTAGGCCCGCTTTAAGTACTGAAAAGCCACCGTAAGATTTCCCTGGAGTCTTCTCCGCACCAAACAAGCCAAATTCTCTCAGCTGTTCTTAATGGGAGAGGTCTTCCAGCCCTCTCATAATTTTTGTGGCCCTCTTCTGGACCTGCTCCAATGTGTCCATGTCTTTCCTGTACTGAGGACTCCAGAGCTGGACGTAGTACTCCAAGTGGGGTCTCACCAGAGTGGAGTAGAAGGTCAGAAACACTTCCCTTGACCTGCTGGCCACACTTATCTTCATGCAGCCCAGGATATGGTTGACTTTCTCGGCTGTGAGTGTGCATTGCCAGCTCATGTCCAGCTTTTCATCCACCAATACGCCCAAGTCCTTCTCAGCAGGGCTGGTTCTTCATAAAGATGCATAAAGATATTTCCTAGATTGTAAATGCGAAATATTGAATTTCCTATAGCAAACAAATTCTCACTTGAGATGTTGAAATAACTTTAGCAGTACAATTACTTCAAACTTTGTATTGCTGATGTAAGTTACTTTCTTACCAACGAACTAGTCTATTGCTGATTCTAAATAACTGACGTTGCGGCACAAAGCATGTGAATACATGCTTCTGGTGAGAAGAAAAACGTGTCATGTAGTGACACTGTATGGAGTAAAGTCACTTACTTTGAATAAATAAGCTTTAAAAACAAAAAACAAATTATCTTTTCCTCTGTAATGCTGGTGCCTAGCATTTTGATTATTGTTTTAGCTCCTAGAAATTAGAAAAAAAATCTTAGCTGTCTTCCTGGACAGTGAAATGAAGCCACAGATTTGATAGCCTGGAGTTCGCTTTGCAGCTGCCTTATTGCTGTCATCACTGTCTCCGAACCATGCAATGTGGTGTTTGAATTACACGTGTCTATTTAAGGATATGCCAACACAGCACACTTCTGTCAAAACTCCATATGGCACTGTAGTTGTATTGTATTTCTAAATTTCCAGGCTTGAGTTAAACTTGCAGTTTTTATTTTACAAAATATTCTATTTTCTTATGGCCATTAAAATTATAGTTTGACCCTTGAGTTTGAATCACTGTAGAAGTGAGCTGGATTGTAGCTTGTTAAGGCCGACATCCCTGACTTGGTTTCCTTAGGTAATACATGTTAAGGGACTTTGCAAGGACCCTCATGTCCTCCCACTGGAGCCTAGCCCAGTACATCCCCAGACGCAGGGTCCCTCCCTGAGCTGAGGCACGTGGATGCACAGACCGCATGGGACGCTCACTCAGCTGCTTACACGGACTGGCACTGGCAAAGCGCTGCCTTCAACAGTGCCCACAGTGTGGGACTCGCAGAAACCCAAGCACAGCCAGCCATGACCCCTCCTCCTCAGGGACTGGCAGAGACAGAGAGTCACAAGTGCAGTGCATACGTGGCACCTCCAGGTTCACAAGCACATGAGGTTTATGGATCCCAAAAGTACAGCACTGCCCCTCTGCCCACTTGCTACCCCTGCCCCAATCCCAGGCCCCCTGGCCCACCCCATGGGCAGCTGGTCCAGCCTAGGGCTCACTAGCAAGCACACCCTCATCCCACAGGCACTGTGCACTCACAAGTCCCCGCAAATAGCAGCACAGACCCTCTGCCCACCTGACACCTTTGATTGGACCCAGAGCCTCCTACTCACCAGCTGGTACAGTTTGGAGTTTGCTAGTGAGTTACACATGCGGGCTTCGGCTTTGGGGAAAGTGCAGATGCTCAGCCCCTGCTAGCAGTCAGCACCACTCAGGCTGTGACCCACAGTCCGGCTCCTGCCACCTGCACTGAGCCCTTCACTTCCGTAGCTGGTTATTTTTTGACACACATTGTTACCAACCGAGAGGCTGGTGGCCAAGACTCCTCCCTACCCCAGTAGCTGGCACTGAGTCTCCACTTACTTTGGTAGGACACCACAGGCCTGGGGCACCCAGCCCCCTGGTCTGACTCCAGTTGCTGGCTCCAAATCCATCACAAACCCATCTCCAGTAGCTGGCACTTAGTTCTTGCAGTACCTGCAGGATCCGTACCAATGGGATAGAAACTGGAATTATGCAGGGAGTGAGGTAAAAAAAGGTTTAGTAAAAGGGTAGGACAGACTGCAGTGATGACGCTCCAGGTTCAGTCAAACAAATGTACCAGCATCGCTTTACACCCAGCTGTCCCCTTTTATGCCCTTTTCTGTCTGCCCTCCCACTCTTTTTTCCTCCCTGAATCCTGTCCCGTGCACATACCCTCAGCAGCTGGTACAATTTGACTCCGCTTGTATCCCGCACCTTTGTGTTTGCATTCCTGTCAGTTGCAAAGTCCTTGCCTGCAGTTTCGTGATAACTCATCAGCTATTGGGAGTGACCAGGTTTGATTCAGATTATTGTTTTCATTAACACTGGTTGGTCAAGTTTTATGTCTGAGTATCTCCCTCCTTTTCCTTATCATCACGATTTGGCAAGGTTTTTAACCAGATAATCCGACTGAAAGATAAAAACTCGTACATTCCACATATCCTTACCAGTTAGTGCAACTGACCACCACAACCTCCCTTACCATGTGGTGGTCAGATTTGACTCCGCAGGCTCTTGTCAATAGCTGCTTTGACCAGATAGCCTCAAAGGAGCAGACACTCTCCTTCTACGTACCCTTATGGTATGGAGTAACAACTTCAGGACTTGCACTCATTAAAAGGAAGCTGTGTCAGGAGTGTCCAGTTAACACTAATATTCTATGTCTTGGTATGAACTCAAGAGTATTTTCTTTGAAATAAAGGAAAACTGTGGAATTAGTAGCTTATTGCTTACATGCAATTGCTTTGGCTGGGTCTGCAGCACAGAATTTTTTCGTATTTGTTCTTACTTCTTAGACATTTATGATCTGTGGCGTCCTGAGGGGCATGAAGAGTGAATAGATGTAGATCCACTCCTGACATGGGATGTCCTGTAGGATGTATTAAGACAAAAACCAGAAATAGTAGTGGATAATTTTCATAGAGGTGTGGACAAGAAAAGGAGTGTTTTAAGAATGCGAGTAGTCTGTTACCCCATTACAGTTGACATAGATGATATGGCTTTTGATAGACTTTCAGAAAGTAAGATGGTACTGAGTATCTTGTATACTGAGACTGGAAAATATAATAGTCTTTCTGTGGGGAAAGTTAGATAGCAGTTGGCATATAGACTGAAAGCGTTTGGGCAGGACCTAGATGATTTCCAGGGCAGAAGGATTTTTTATTGATTCAGACTGCAAAAATAGAATTTTCAAAAATAGAAATGGCATTTTATGTGGTGGTTTGGTATTTTCCTATGATTATGTTAGATAATATGAAGAGGGTATTTCGATGCAGAGCGTATCACGAGAATTGTATTTGAAAGACTTGTTCAGCTTTGGAATAGAAAAACATTCTGCCTCTCTATTAAATCTTGAAGGGACAATACTGGACAGCATTGTGTTAGCATTTGTGATGAAATGTGTATAGCCAAGAGATGATGTTAGCTAGGAAGCTCTAATATGTACTTCACGCAATGGATTTTTAAATGGCACTGACTCATCCTGGAAAGTTGGCAAATAGAATCCCTTTAAAATACTGTACTTGAACATCAGATTTTTCTACTTGAAATATCTGAATGTTTTATTATTTCAAAATAAATACTAAAGTAATCTGCTCAGTCACAGGGACCAATGGTGTGGAAAATCAATCTAAACTAAAAAGCTGTTCTTAATTGTTGGTATTATATGTTTTCATTAAAATAGCCATGGACGTTCATCCTTTTTGCAGCACAAGTATAACCTTATGGGGTTTCTTGGGTCTTTTTGGAAAAAATTGGAAATCTTAAAGTCAAATTTAAGGTTGGAGTGAAGCTTTGTCTGTGAATGTTTAGAGTCATATCTGTGAAGAGGCATAGTAGAGGTGCTGCTTTTTTTATGAAGAGCAGCATTTGAATGGACTTGAATCTTGCAGAGTTAAACACTCTTT
>NW_010425296.1:10816-31214 GCF_000710305.1 Buceros rhinoceros silvestris
TCTGCGTAATCCAGAAGTATATAAATATCCATGTGGTGCATATGCTGCGTCTTGTGCATTCTTTTGACCCGCACAGTTGTGATAGTACCAGGTTTGCTGTGTTTCTGGGTAGACTGGGAGTCTTGGCTGAATCCTTTGGTTTGAAAAGAAATTGATTTTGTTTGTGAAATAGCAGTAATTTACCTTTTTTTCTCCCCCAGGTATGTGTTCTTCTTGGATCCATGCAACATCGATCTAGTACATCAGAGGATCAAGTCTCTTGCTTTGTGTGTATCAGCTTGCCCAAGGAAAGAACTAAAAACTCTGGCTGATATTCAGAAATTTGCAGAAACTAATGGTATGCAAGAAGCGTGTCTGGTTTTGTTCCTGTATCAGATATTTTCATAAGATTAAAAAAAGACTTGTGCATGAGCTGAACTAGAAATGAAATATGTATTAAGAAATATCAATAGAAATAATGTGATATTTTTATTAAGCCAAAACTTTACTAAATTTTACAGTATTAATAAGCTTCTGTCATGTCTTGAGCGGTTTCGAAAGTTCAGGCATTTGAGGGAGTCTCGGACTATAGGATATCTTCTGAACTCTTGTAGAAATATTCTGACATTGCTGCTCAACAGTAATGCTGTTGAAATGTGCTCATGCATATGGGGTTAACGAGAGCACTGCTGCTTTGAACAGCAGACTATGGCTGTGGACATGAAAATACTCCTGCTTTCATCCAGTGCTACAGTGCAGTTCCTGGGGGGGGGTTTTGTTTTCTTACACTTTTCTTTTCTAGAGAATTGTAAAGGAAACCAACTGTATTAACAAATGAAATGTTGTACCCCATCTCCCATAAAACTAGTACTTTTTCTCTGTAGTAATAATACTGATATTACTAGCTCAATTCACATTTTAACACTCTATGGAATAAAATGCATGAGAGGAACCAACTTTTGTTCCTTGCCAAAGAAAGTAAAGGTAAAAACTTAATTTGAGGAAATTTTAGGGGTTTTCAGCTATTCAAGAGAGAGTCTTTTGTGTGGAACTTTCCTACTTAGTCTTTTAAAATGCTGCAGTAAGATTTTTTTGCAAGATACTTGGCTAATGATGAGTCAGTCTGGGTGACCAAGATCAAAGCAGTGAAACTGATTACTTTCCATAGAAGAAAATGAAATATTGATTTCTGTTCTGGTGCAGATTATGTGACTATTCCTTGTGTGAAAGCACAGTGAGCTGAAGTGACCCTGTGACACTGTTAATGCCCTTGGGTCTTCCACTGCATTGTGCCCAGTGGACACCTGGGTGTCTGACAGGCTGAATCGGGGAGCTCAGCAGTCGTGTGGCATTAGAGTGAGAGTGGAGCTGCACAAACTGCTGTGCTAGCACACTGCAGTGAGTGGTCTGAGAATGGGAGCTTCCTCAAGTGACCTGTGCACTGTTGTTAAATACAAGTCCACAGTGAAACAGGCCAATATCTATAGTTTCACTCTTTATGCCTTATCTGGGCATGCCATATTTTTCTTAACTAATGCAGGCCAATTATTTGTCGGTGTGAAGTCAAGGTCATTAGTAGTGGAGTTTCTTAAGTACCTCTTGAAGTAATGAAATGCAGCCATACCTCCTTTTACCACAAACATTGTTTCCATGTTTATGTCAAGTCTCTTATTAACTGTGCCTGAAATATGTTCAGTATAACCATCTTTTAAAGTACACCAAACACCACCCTTCCTAAAATGTGCTATGCCTTGCCCTCATGATTCTCCATTCTAACCGTATCTCCTTTAGTGTTTTAGATTTTAAAACCTAAATGTATTTTTTTAATTAATATTATAGCCAATTGTTCTGGTTTACAGAAGCTTTGCAGAACAGAATCATTACTGAGTAATAATCCTAATTTTCATTGTAAGATATTGGACTTACCACAAAACAGGTACCAAACTAAACTGAGCTTTCTTTGTGTAGATAACTTCATGCAAGACTGGAATCACACAGTTCGGAGAAATACTGTCATCCTCACGGTTATGGTTTTTCTTAAATGTTCACTAACCTGTGCAGCTTCCAAAAAGTGATGGTTTGTGGCAAATGAACTTGAAGTATTGATCACTTTAAATGTTGCCTATGTGTAGTGAATGTGCAAGCATGATTCAGTCTTGCGGTAGAACAAGAACAGTGGATTAATACCAAAACTATAGTACTCAGTGAACAGAATCATTCTTCTGAAAGCCACTTTGTAACTATGATAGTGGCTTTAAATTAATTAATACTGGGATTATGTTTGGCATTCTGTTTCAAGTAACCATAGACTCGACTGTAAAAAGGATAATAAGGAAATCTGAGGACTTTGAACATGACTGCACAGAACTTAATTGCCATTTCTATGTTTACGATGATACCTAGTTAGAATTTAGAGTTCAACTGCCAAGTCCTGAAGGAGGAGGAGTGCAAGATGTATGTATTTGTTTTCTTGTTGCATATTGTGAACTGGCTCGGGCTGGTCTTCCCAGGATTTTTACCCAGCAGAACACCTCAGTCAGGGAGTTTTTGGGAGTTGAGTTTTTGTTGGCGCTTAAAAAGTGATGTCTTTTGAGTAATGTGACTGAAAGCTATTCTTTCCAGAAAGCTGATTGATGCTTCAAAACTTAATGTCCATGAAATATTGCAGTGCTGCTTTCAAGGACTTGCCAAAGCATTTTGATATATCCTTGAAGATATAATTCATATGTGATTATGCTAATGAAATGTCAGTATTAAAAAGAAACACTAAACAGGTGGGCGTAACTTCTGTTGTATTTAATTCGGTGATACTGACTGGTCACTGTGGCAAGTAATTTTCCTATCTGTTGTGAAAGGACTGGATGCAGATTTAGGAATCTAAAATGAAATTACTGTTTTATAATGTGTTGGCAGGCATCTTAGCTGACAGAATGCTGTAGCTAGGCTAGGCTGGCTGAGGTCTGGGTGGACTTAGAGCCAGAAGGAAAGCTACATTAAGTCCGCTATGGACACTGGCCTGAAAGAAATCAACAAATGAAATCAGTTTGGCTAAGTTAGAGCTCACTCTCAGCTATGGGAAGAAACCATAGCTGTCTGAAGATGGTGACATCTTCATGTGTGGTAATCAAAATACGTTTTTGCAGTTACCGTTGGTACTTGCCTTAGAAATAGCAGTTATATCGGTTGCTGCCAGCCTCTGATATTTTTTTTCTGCTCCTGTTCCCCACACACACACACTTTGTTTTCAGTGAAAGTGTGCTAGTTAAAACTTAATCTTTCCTTGTGTTTTTCCTGAGGCCTGTTGTACCATATTAGTTACAGGCATGTTGTGGTTAGAAGGATTCTGCAGCACTAGGTCTTTGGGAACCTCGGCATGTTAAATTTGAGTGCCAGTTTTGAATGGCTGGAATAAGATGGCTGAGCTATGACTGGTTTTGAGATAGGGAATCATCCTCTGCTACTCTACCTTGTTATCAGAACTGCCTGTCAGGGTTGTCGTGTGTTGGAAATGGATCTTCTAGTCAGAATGCCTATTAATTAATTAATTTTCACAATAGAAACTGACTGCACATGGAGTCCTCCAGTAATATTGTGTTGTGTTATTGATTACATTAATAAGCCATTTGGAAAGGGGGAGATGCAGTGAGGTAATAAATCTTGCTGCAGCTATTGAATTATTTAGAATTACATGAAAAAAATCTGGTATCAATTGCAATAGAATAGAATGTCAAATGGAAAGGAATGCCTGCAGAACGAAGGGCTGGGAAAGAACCATTGTTTTACGTTTGACATTTTCCTTTAAAGTGGTCATTACTCATGGGGAAAGAGATTGTTAAGTTACTGAGGATAGCAAGAAGATTAGGTGAAGGCACAGCATTGTCTGAAAGTGTAAAGTTCATTAGTTGTGAAGAGAAAAAAATAGAGACTGTATTTTATGTACACTTGTGCTCTGTGGGCATCATGAAGGCTGTGTCTGGTCCTTCCATGATGACGTGTTTTCTTAACTTTTTTTAAACTTCAACATGCACATACATGCATATATGTTCTCAGTATGTCTGCACATTCTGAGAAAGGAAACAAGGATGATCACAAGAAAAGAACGCTGATTCTTCTACCTGGAAAAGAGAAAACTATCAGGAAGTGAAAGGTTATTAAAAGCAAGAATAGCTTAGGGAAGGTTAAAAAATATTATTCCTTGATCTCATAACCTGAGTAACATGATACTAGCAGGCAAAAATGAAATTATGAGGCATCAAAGAGACAGATTTTTTTCTTCTGCATAAGTTATGGCAAATTTACAAAATTTGTTGCCGTGAGCGTTTTTTGGATAACAAAAGATAAACTTAGAATAATTAGTTAGAATAATAGTGTTTGGATATTTGATAGTTGGCTAGTACTCAAGGATAGCCTTGAACTAGACGCAGTGGAGACCTAAAGATGCAGTAGGGGAGGTATCTGCTACTGGACTAGATGGATTTTTAATTTGATTCCAGAATAATTTATTTTATTTTGCACTGGAAGAAATAGAAGTGGAGGGATGGGTAAATTGGTAGCTGTTTTCAGCTTTCTGTGCTGTTTGTAAGAATGGGGGCTAGCAAAAAAAATAGTCTGGGCTAACAGCAACTGTGCTTGGCTATCTCAGTGGTTCTCTTTGTCATCTTCAATTCTGGAGATGTTTAAAGATCTAAGTAGTGGGGGATTGTGTTGGGTTTTTCTTGCAACATTCTTATAGACACTAAGAGAATACTTACTTTCACTTCAGTTCTTTATTTATTTATAAAAGCAAGCTGTAATTTCTCCAGCCCTTTGAATTGCACTCTTTTAAAGAAGTGATTATATGTCTCTGTGCAACACCTATAAATTTAGATATATACAATTCTTACTTTCCTTCCTTTAAAACACACAGTGTGTTTCTGGAAGGCGCCGTTGGGTGGATCTAGAGAATGAAGCCTGCTTTCTTCACTGAGAACGAATCTGTGATACTGATCTGAGAAGTCCTGACTGCAAAGTCGTCAGTCTTATGCCTTCATGCTCATCTTAAGGCATCACTATTTTTCCAGGCTCAGTTCTTAAGGTTCAGCTCTGTCCTTCTTTGGCCTTATGCCTCTATTCCTGCACCATTTGCTAAAAGCAGAGCTGCAGTGTTTAGGTATGTTGGTGCAGACCTCTGATGCTTCCACATTACCTGCTACTTCAGGATGTATTAAAATCAATGGCTGAGAAGTGGAGTTCTTGTTTTCTTACTCATTTCCAGCTCTGATGCTAATATGTGCTAAATGCTACTTCATTCCAAAATGAAGCATCAAACATGAACTTGACTGCTTCTGAAATATTTTCTTGTTCTGAAAACCTGTAGGCAAACAGAAAGTTTATGCAAGCCTGAACTTCATGTATTATTGGTGCTTGTGTTCTGAGTAGAATTACTTCCTACAGTTGTAGGCAGGGTGTAATTATCTTAGTCAGACCTAGCAGACAAAGAATGAAGAAAGTCTGGTCAGCACTGGTGTATTTCCTTTCATGATGGCCTGAACCTTTTTCTCTTTGGCAGGAGTTCACGAAGAGAGGCTCTTTTTATTACTCCCATAGGCATGTTTTTTCTGAGGTCTTGCGGAATTTGTTCTTTGTTACTTGCAGGAGTCAGCAATGGATAGTAATTTACTACCTTCTGTGGAAGCAGTGTTTGGCATCCTACCTGTTCTGTGGTTCTTGGCTGTGGAATTTGCAGAAGAATTCCCAACAGATACATGAACCAGTGTCTTAAGCTTCTGCTTTTCTGTGCTGTGTTGTTAGTCCATAATATGCTAAAATAACATGCGCTTACTGGTAGTGTACCAGGTTGTCTCATTGCATGAAGCTTTCGACCAGTAATGTGGTTCAGATTAACAGTTTGGAGCTGATAGAGTTTGACAGATAAATTTTAGGCGAGCTCTGGAGTGAGAAAAGAGGAAGAGTGCTAAGAATTTCATCCTTGTGAGAGTCTGGGAGCTTGTCCTTCATGAATACCAGTGATCTTCACATCTGCCAATGTCCAGCTGTCTAGCTTTTATTGCATGAATTGGTCAAGCATAATCATCTGAGTCATGTATTCACAATGCTAGCTGTGTTTTAGTTGGTGATACGTACTCATAAAACACTCAGAACCCATGAGGAATTAGCACTAGGCTGAAAGTACTGAGACCAGTAGTTGTGATTTAAACTGACTCACTCCTGCTGTCATTTCTGCACATTTCTGTATGTGTGATTACCTGGAATTTGATTCCTGTGTTGGATGTTACTGACTAATAGGGTGTTGCTTGAGGAGAGGGAGTTTGAACTATAATCTCTGCTTCAGTATGCGGTCTTTTAGAAGTCAGTTATGTCACATACATGCACAATACATGAGTACTGGCAGACAAACTTAGAACCGTGAGATGATATGTGGAAGATCACATAAATTACCTTACCAGCACTGGTTTCTAGTCTCTCAGACTGTGATTTGCCATGCACTTGTGAAAAGATGTATGTGGAGCTGCTTGGAGCCATACCTAACTTAAGCAGAACACGCTCGTAAGGTGACTGTTCTGCTTCGGGTACTGAAGCTATCCCAGATATCTCTGCATAGTTCTGTATTTTTCTGCTTAAAGCCTTGACTCTGAATATGAGTCCGTGTTTTTAGATCTGAAAGTCCTTGTTTTATTTCCTGATGATGATGATAATAGCTGGACAGCTCAGAATGAGATCCAGAACCCCTGGTGTGGTTTCCACCACTATCATTCAGGCAGTATTAGTATCAGTGGTTTCCTCTGTGGACAGATCTTCTTAGTGGATGACTTAGGAAGTCTTACCATTTTTCAGGCTGTAAACTTTGATATTAATAGTGATGATGATGGAGCAGGGGGTCTGTGTGTTTGTTTACAACACAGCAAATAAAGGAAGGAAAGTCTTACTGGAGCTCTGGTCTCTAAAAGCAGTTTTATCTAACCACCTTGGGTTAGTATGGAACTTTCTGTTTACTGTACTGCTGCAGAAAGCAAGGGGTTGTGTCTTCTTGTTTTACAGACTGTGTCCTCTGAGTGCACAAGACCTTTAATAATTTGCCTTCACAGTTGGAAAGGAATCTTTGAAGCAAGAATCTGGTCCGCTGTTTTTTTCCTAGCTTTCTACGACATCTTTACATAATTTGTGCTAAATGTATCTGCTTTGAGGAATGTCAGAGATAATGGCTGTTCAGCCTCTTACTAATGCAAGCCTAGCCAAAACAGAAAACAGGCTTTTAAAGGAACAATGGCTGTCCTTCCTATGGTTAGGTTAAGGTTGAAAGGCAAGTTTGCTTTTTGAGATATTTTCTCCAGTCATGGCCCCAAAATATTTTAACAGCTGGAGCAAGTCTATTCATGGAAAAAGCATTGAACAGAAGCTATGTTTTGTCTCCAGGATACCACTTTTTAGGTGAAAGCACCAAATGTAGCAATGTGGGACCAGTAAACTGTGTGCTCACCAGTAGCTTGGCAAGTGTTGCTCTGTATGATTTAGAAGAATTTTTCTTTAAGGTTACAACATGTTGGCATCTCAAATCCAGTCGCTGTAGGACTTTTGTTTGTTGTCATTTACCTGATGATTTTTCCAAAAGGCATATGTGCATTCCTGTAGGAAGCAAAGGATGTATTACTTTAATGATTTTTTAGTTTGTTCTCTGAATTGTACCATAATATTTTTGAAAAATGTATGAGTGATAAAAATAGTAGTGTCTTTGGTAAACTGATTATCTCAGTAAGATAGAGGATTTGAATTCTTCTTTAAACTTCTGCAGGCCTTGCAAACTCAAACAGCAGTAATAAGTGTGGCTGTGCTAAGACAGTCTCTGCTTGCCCAGAATATCTAGTATGGGGTGAAAGGTTTGGGAAAGCAATCCATTCTTTCCCCACTCACCTTACAAAACTCAAACTTTTATTTATTGATTCTCAGGGACTTTTGTGTTAAGAAATCTGTTTAAGTTTGATATAAAGTGATATATTACTCAAGCCCAAATTTGGCATGTGCTCTCCTACGTAGTATTAGAGAGTTGGAAAATTTTCAAAATACAGAGAAAAAATATTTATGGGAATTAAAAAAATTTATTCTGCCTAATAATATAGGACAAAAAGACAACTAAATCTCATGGGCATTATTTCAACTATTGGACTGGTAATTTCTTTAGATGCAGGGTGGTTAGTGTCCCTTGCCTGACAAGCTCCATGAAAATGTTTTTCTTCTTGTCTGGGAGTCCAAAGAAGCACAATATGTGAGGCAGCTGAAAGGAAGAGATCCAAAGGATTGCCAAGATCTAGACAAGAGAAGAGAGTGGCAGCCAGAGGTGTCCACTGCTCCATTGCATGACAGGAGGGAACATCCAGTTGGGTTCCAGAGGGACCTGCAGGGTGTCTCCAGTTTCCCCCACAGCCAGGCATTTTGTTGGGTTACCCTAGTCCACAAGTTCCACATGAGACCTGTGTGCAGATCAGGAATCAGGATCTGGCATTTGGTTTTGCTTGGCTTACACTTGTGATCCAACCAGAAGGTCTTCAGATACCCATTTGTGCAAAGAGCCTCAAACTTCCTTCCCCAGCAACAGCAAATCTTACACTTTTTCTCTTCTGCCTGAACTGCTAGAAGTCACAAGGGAGCATGGCATCCACAGATCAGCCGTGTCACTTAGGCTTATTTAGGTGGGGGGGTCTCTGCGTAAGATGTTTAAACCGTCATTGAATGGCAAAATGACCAAGCTGGCACCGAACATGCTGAATCATTAATCTGTATACAGTTGTCTACATACAGGTCCCTCACTTCTTTCTGTAGAACTTCTTGTTCTTGTCATAGAATCATAGAATAGAATCGTAGAATCACTTAGGATAGAAAAGGCCTCTAAGATTATTAAGTCCAACCATTAACCTAACACTTCCAAGTCCACCACTAAAACATGTCTTTTAAATCCCTCCTCCACTTCCCTGGGCAGCCTGTTCCAGTGCTTGACAATCCTTTCAGTAAAGAATTTTTTCCTAATATCCAACCTGAACCTCCCCTGGTAAAACTTGAGGACATTTCCTCTCAACCTGTCACTTGCTACTTGGGAAAAAAAGCTTAAGCACTACATCTACCTACATGTCTTTTAAATTCCTCCTCCACTTCCCTGGGCAGCCTGTTCCAGTGCTTGACAATCCTTTCAGTAAAGAATTTTTTCCTAATATCCAACCTGAACCTCCCCTGGTAAAACTTGAGGACATTTCCTCTCAACCTGTCACTTGCTACTTGGGAAAAAAAGCCAACACCCACCTTGCTGCAACCTCCTTTCAAGTAACTGTAGAGGGCAATAAAGTCTCCCCTGAGCCTCTTTTTCTCCAGGTTAAACAACTCCAGTTCCCTCAACTGTTCCTCATAAGCCTTGTTCTCTAGATCCTTCACCAGCTTTGTTGCCCTTCTCTAGACATGCTCCAGCACCTCAATATCCTTCTTGTAGCGCGAGGCCCAGAACTGGACACAGTATTCAACGTGTGCCCTCATCAGCACAGAGTACAGGGGGAACAATCACTTCCCTGCTCCTGCTGGTCACACTAGTGCTGATACAAGCCAGGATGCCGTTGGCCTTCTTGGCCACCTGAGCACTCTGCTGGCTCATATTCAGCCGGCTGTCGACCATCAATGTAGCTTATCTTTTGGCCTATACTAAAAGCAAAATAAAAAGAAATGTAAGTATCTGCAATCTTCTTTTTCTTTCTCTTTTTAAGATAAATGTGATTCTTTCTGCTGCTGCCTCTCCATCAAATTCTGGAGCTATTTGTAAATGCACTCAAACAAGAAATTTTCATATCTACAAGAATAGATTTTAAAAGTTTGCAGCAGTGTAGAGGCTTTTGTCCAAAAAGAAGAATAATTGCTTTTAAATATTACCTTTTTAACTACATTCGTCTGATGCCTGTTAATTGAATGCCATGTTTTCCACATAAGGAAGTAGAGGCATAAGAATTCATGTAATGGTGTAATTGAAAACAGAATTCAACTGTTTTACCTGACACCTTCTCTTTGCAGGAAGTCTAACTTTCTTCAATGGTGTGTTTGGTGTTTCGGACCTACTCCCCAAAAATAAATCATAGAAGTAGCATTTCAGTGGTGTTCCAGAGACTGCATGGGATAGCCTGCTGAGCTGCTCTCTGTCTTCTCTTTCAGTCTATAGAAGGTGTCTCTTCGTAAAGGTGGCAATGTGGTAATGGTAAACAAGATTTCTGCAAATACTCTTTTTTACAATTTCTACAAGTAATACTTCTGTTTGGTGTCACTCAGGCCAAGATAAGGGTGTTTGTCAAAAGTCTTGTTTTTATCCAGATCCAGTTTGGAGAACTTGCTGCTACGAAGTATTTTTGGAGAGGAGACTTTGATATCGGAAAGAATTGAATATTTATAGGGATGACCAAGATGTCCTTAGTTTATTATGGAAAGAAACCCATCTCTGGACAGGCAGCTTATACCATTGGAGGCTTTCTTACCTCTTCCTCCAGTTTCTGAGAGACTATTGCTCCAGTCTTACTTGGTAGTTACTAAATTCCTGGAAGCATTGGCTTAGATGTTCAGTATCTTGATTCCAGTAGACAAATCTGGGTAATGTAATTCTTTAAGTGTCAGGTACTAAGAAAACATTAAATTATGTCTGAGTTTTGTTGTCAGCAACTTGATCTTTATTGTGCTGTACCGGTTAGTTTTTGTAGAGAATTCAGCCTCGTTAAAAGTTTTGGTTATCAAGTGCAGAGCTTGTGTTATTTTTTAGCCAACTTCTAACTTCAGCAGTTTGGTTCCTTTGTTCCTCTCCCTCAAGTCTAGACTAGTTGTCTACACATAAAAAACCCTTGAAAAAACTTGAATGTTTTCTTTCTGTAATGAGTGTTGTCTTATGCAATATTAATGAACTAAAAATGATCAAGAAAAGGCGTGGTGGAATAACAGAGGAGGGTGACTTCAAAGTGCTTTCTGTCCTTCTCTTTTACACTGCATTGTGAATTAGCCTTTTCCACTCGAATACACAAATGTTGGAAGACCCAAAGCTAGATAGAGAGTGTCATACTGTTATGCTGAAGCCTGTGTTGGGCTTGATTCACTGTGCCATTACAGGAGGAACTGTAGCATAACTTTGTGGTAATAACATGGGGAGCTGCAAAATCAGGACCTGTATCAGTTTTAAATCTGTTTGCAAAGAACAGGAACATTTGATTTTTATTTTTTTCCCATCAATCTTTAATTTTTTTTTCCTCTCAACAGGATCCACTCTGTGTAGCTATGAACTACTGCCATCAGAATATGCTACAGACCCAAGGGCCGCCAAGTTATGTCCTAAATATCCTGTTCCAGAGAGGTAATACTAACATCTTGTCTGATTGGGGGTGGAGGGAGCAGTGATTTGTTTTGTTCATGACAGTTCTTTAGAAAATAGGCAGCACAGATTTATTGTGTCTTACGGTGGATGTTTTAGTGTGTTATTGTCACATGTCTTTAAAAGATGGTGAAAGCAACTCTTAAAGAAAAATGCAAACTATCTTTGCAGCTATTACTGAGAGTATTGAGCTGGTATCTTCTAGGTCTCTTCTGTCTCGTGTAACTGTCACTGTGCTGAGTATCAGCTGTTTTACTGCCTTTCACCCTATAGCCAGCAATGCAGATCAGAGGCAATTATGGAGCACTTTGGATCTTTGGGAGGGAAAAGGATGTATAGAGACACAGCTCTCTGCAGTGTTCGCCTCCAGCAACCTTACCCCAGTCAGATTTGGCAAATTGCTTCATTTTTCATTCTTTCAGTCCCTAAATGACTAATACAAGGATGGTCAAGTATCAAAAAGAGGGCTGTATTTTATAAACTCATCAACTTGAGTTTTGTTGTTTAAAATGTCACATTAGACTGTTTTTTGTGAAGCAGAGTAGAAAAGGTCATAGCTCCAGAAACTCTGCTAGCTGTGCTGGCTGGAACTGTGAAGATGAGCATTGCTGAGAAGAGTAGTGATCTGTTCTTGCTATTGTGCACATCCCTCTGTCAGGAATTCCACTCACTCAAGGAGAATCATGTTGCGCTTTTTCAAAGTTTAGCTTCTCAAACATATTCAGTAGAGGGTTGTAACTGCAGAGTCTTTTCCTGTTTTCTGTTATGGGTTTATTAAATTTAGGATTGTATCAGTTCTAAAAACTGATTTTAAGTCTCTCTTCTCTGCATAGTAGCCTCTCCAGTACATAGTTTTTTTATATTAGAGTGACAATAAATAGCAGCTGGATTAGTAACATTTTTTTTTTACTTTTCCCCACAGCAGATTAATATTCCATGCAGCTAACCAGCTGTAATAGCTGTAATACAAAAACAAATTAAAACTTCAATGCCAGCTTGCATATTGAAAAGGCTTGTCAGTCTTAATTTTTGCCAGAATTATATTGACTTTTCTCACTGTGTGTTCCTATGTCATTCAACCTGAATGAATATAGCTTAATAAGAAAACAGAAGGATAGAATAGTGTGTCAGAGCTCTAATGACACTATGTAAATTCCTCAAAAACTACCTGAAGAGATATTTTTAAAAAACTATTATGTAGGTGGAGTATTTTCCCTTTTTTATTTGGTGTGAATAAAGTGAACGATATGTTTGAATATCTTTGAGATTGAAAAGTCTGAACTTAATGCCCTAAGGCAAAAAAAGGCCAATATTGTATCTGTAAATCACTCTGTTTTTCAGGTTTTTTTATAGTTTATTAATTTGAGTAAATTAGTGTAGCTTGGAGGGGAAGCAGAATCTTGCAGAGACAAACAATTGAAAATGCCACTCCCTGTAGGCTGAGGCATCCTGGGAGAACTTACCTAACACTCCTGTCCTCAGACTTGATCTGTTAGAGCTATGAACTGTCATGCGATTCCCATTAGTCCAAGGGAAGGAGATAGTGTATGCTGTGAGGACTGTCCCTTGATGTTTTCAGCCTGATGAGAAGGCTTCTTCATAGCCTTCAGCTGAGGCTCCGCCTGTCGGTGGACTCTGATTCTCTGGCTTCAAGGCATTATGTGCAACTTTAACACAGCAATACAGTCTTGCCAAGCAGCCACTGATACAAGATTCTTCCAAAAACCATGCCTAGCTTATCTCAACCTCAAGAGCATGACTTTGCTGTTTAGAGAACCCTAGAGGAAAACCTGTCTAGCTTTTCCCTGCAGCATTTATCTATCCACCAGCTGTGCTGCGCTGCGCCGAGGGGCTGCCCTGCAGAGGTTATAAAGAGCAGCTAGCAGTGGCATTTCAACCAGGTTCCCCACACACAGGTTGCTGTGCCTGCCCAGGTGCAGTAGTGACAGGAAAAAGCTCTCCTCTGAAATCTAGTACTTGAACAGTTAGATGGGTCTCTTCATTTGGATGTTGCTTTAAAAATACAATTTTTAACATCATCATCTGCTGGATAGAATTTTACTCTTTCTTTTTCATGATTAAGCATCATGTTGTTATTCTCAGGAACTTGTGATTCTACTTCAGTGTGTAATATGCCAAATTATAATCAAGAGACTATATAAAATAGCATAGGTCATGGAGAGTAGATCTATTTTGTATTTTTTATTAAACAAGACACCTTACTATTCATTCAGTCGGTACCACTGAAACAGCAGCAGATCTCAAAAGGTGAATTTTCAGGAGTCTCATTTATTCAAGAAAGCTTGTAGGAACCACTGATGTTATCTTTTTTATTAATTACAACAAACTTAGAAATTAATTATTGCACATGAAAATCGGTCACTTAACATGTGTAGTAATATTGTTGTAGCCTAAGGGACGTTAGATGAGTAGTAAAAACTCTGGTACACAAAAAGCATGTTTTCCTCTGTTGGGATGTGTTTTGCAACAGTATTTTAATCCCATTAGTTCTCCTTTTCCAAACAGAGGTTTTCTTACCTGTATGCCAGAATCACAGTCCTTTGTCTACTCCGAGATCAAAATTTGAGCTTAGTTACTGATATTGACAACTGCTAAATGCCCTAGGTTTTCTGCAAAGTTGGAGCAGTTAACAACTAAACCTCTCGAATTTCAGACTTTTCCAGTATTACTGCATATAATGAACTGCAGTATGTGCATATGCCTAAAAATAGACTATGTTATAAGAGGCTGAGAAGATACATGGGCCACCTTTTACACAGGGCAGCCATCATTATGTGTTTAATTTTTTTTTAACAACTATGACTAATTCCCCATTACTTTGGTGTGCCTGACTCTTGTCTTCATCACTACTCAAAAGCAGACCATCAATATGAGCATCTCCAAATACATTTACCTACTCAGTACAGTAAGTTTAAAATCATATAAATTAGAATCATCAAACAAAGTCATCAAACAAACTTCAAACAAAGCCCTAGCATCTACTAATTACCTAGGTGTGGTAGGTGATCATAATCATCCCCAAATTCTCTGCAGAATAATTACACACTAGTGGTTTTCAGCATGTCATCTTTTTTTTCTGCCCCAAAACAATTCACAGAAAGGTTGTGCCTAAGGCAGCTGCCTTTTACTCACTGCATGTTTAAAATGACAGAATTTTGGAAAGGCATGGGCTTAGCAAATCGTTGCTGAGTACAGAAAATTGCTGGTTTAAAGGGCATAGCTGAAATGGGGAAACTGCAAAAGATGACGTGCATTGCCACTGCAGTCCACTGAAATCTTTTAAGTAAGGAAGACTGGGCAGGGTGAAACAAATATGGAGGTTAGAGGAAAAGACTGGCTTAATATGAAAGACATTTCTTTCGTTGAATGGAATTACAGGAAGGCACAGGTAATTCATGGAACATGCGTCTGAAATCGGAAAGATTGATCAAAAGAAATAATAGCCACTTTGAGATCTGACATAGTTTATGAGCCAGAAAGGCGGCTACTTAATGGGAAAGATTTTGAAAACAAAATTACCCACTTTTAAACTGAAGTTTTTTCTCTCTTTTTTCTTCCTCTGATGGACTTGATAACAGGTCTGCTGAGCATTCTGCTAAGTTTAATGCATAGCATCAGTATTTTGGGGGAAGATGCTTCCAAAAGAGTTCAGGAGTAATGAAACAACAGAGGCATCTTTGCATGTTTTGCAAAGAATGTAGTGCATAATTTTAACAAAGTTAATGAAAATAAACACTGTGATTGTAATCTTCAAAACAAAAGGAATTTAGTATGAGAGAAGACTAAGAATGGATACGTTGGTTTTGCTTGGCAGCAGTTGTGAGTGCTGATGTCTTCGCATAAAATGTGCACTTGCAAGATGAGTGTTTTCATTCTGGAATTTCTTTTGCTGGGCCGCTGTTCCATTCTGCTGGGACAGTATTCCATTCTAACATGAGTGAAAGGCATTGTTTCAGCTGCTGGTTCACCACCTGACATTTGGATGAGGGACGTTTAAGCAGAGCTAGGAACATGTATTTTCTGAGCCTTGCTGTTTTAAGGGTGGGAGGGTAATAATTTCCTATTGGACTGCGCACTCCAGACTCACAGGGTTACTTCTAAGAACTGCACCACTTCCCATTGTGATCATCCTCATTCCAGCAGCACTTGTGCATTCAACACATGGTTTCTGGTTGTGATGTTACGAGGGTGGAATGTTTGCATCTATTCATCTTTCATTTGTGTGTTGATGTGGCATTTATATTAAGTAGGAGTAATTTTTTTTTCTGATTTTTTTTTCTTGTGTCACCAGTGCACCTATTCCATTCTTCCATCGCTGTGCTCCTGTGAACATTTCCTGCTATGCCAAGTTTGCAGAGGCCCTGATCACCTTTGTCAGTGACAGTAGTGCCTTACACAGGCTGATTAGTGGAGTTATGACCAGCAAAGAGATTATAATGGGACTTTGCTTGTTATCACTAGGTAATTGTTTTTCTCATTACTAGCTATTTCATAGTACTGCATTAGGAGATTGTTAACACACTCTAATCACAATGTGAGAAAAAAACATGTATGATAGCAATGAGCCGTTAGAACATGGTTCAGAATGCTTTTTAAAAATTTTTACATTTTATTTGATAGCTTATTTATTTGACAGCTTATTTATTTGACAGTGATTTATTCAGAATTTATTCAATACATACGCATTCCTGGTTTTTCCCCTCTTCCACT
The DNA here is from genome assembly GCF_000710305.1 of Buceros rhinoceros silvestris. Classification (NCBI taxonomy): domain Eukaryota; kingdom Metazoa; phylum Chordata; class Aves; order Bucerotiformes; family Bucerotidae; genus Buceros; species Buceros rhinoceros. Next base: position 26,901 of record NW_010425296.1, read on the forward strand.
GATTATGAGACAGAAAATGTGTGGCTGTTCATTAGCAACATTAGTTTTGGTATAGTTATCAGAACGTCCCCGTTCTCTTAACTTTTATTATAATATTCCCTTTTCCCGTTTCTTATAATCATCTTCTGCCAACTGAAGTCTAAACAAACCCTTTCCAGGGTGAGAAGTGCACAATGACACACTCCTCTAGAAGGTAGGGGGTTTAGTTTGTTTCATTTAACATACTCATGCAGGTATATGAGAAAAAAAAGAAACTTAGGTGTCCGATTGTTGTATTCTGTGTTACCTCCTTCTTCCCCTTTCCCCAAAATTAAAAACTTCAGACCTCTGAAAAATCTCAGTTTTGTCTGAAGAGCTGGAAATTCCCAGCAGTATAGAGGTGCTGAATCATTTTTGCAGTTGCAAGATGCCTCTGGCCTATGGAGTGACACACTGCACTAGACTGAAGTGCTGTTTTAACAAAGTCCTGTAAATTATGGTGGAATGCTACTCACCCACACAGATTATTTTCCTAATGTGTCTATTTTACTCCTACCAAGTATAAAATCCGAAATCCTAAAATGAGAGGCTCCAGCTATTAGCTATGTACATGAGCAGTGTTGGGTTTACAAAGACACACTGCAAAGCTGTACCAGATAAAGAAGTAATTTGTTTTCAGTCTGCCTTTGTTCTGGAAAGAAAAAAGAATAAAAGAAAAAAAAAAGATGCTGAATGCATCATTCTGTTAAAAAAACCCACCCTAAGACAAATGACCATTGAGCATCTTCTCTAACTGGAAAGCGGTTTATTCTTCTATCTTGACAGCAGCAGTATTTGATAATAATGGTAGAAAGACTGTTCCAAATCTGAAAGCTGATGGTTGCTCAGCTATGCTACTGTTCAGTTAGAGTCAGAAGTTAGTACAGAGTTTTTCATACTGTTAATTTAAAAATATATTTTTCATACCTTTATAGTTAAACAGGATTTATTTATTCTTAAAGAATGGCTAAGATTGTGTGATTCAGACAGCCGGTTTCAGTAGCTTTCATATAAAACTGCTGTATACAAATATCTATATGCAAAAATATGTGCATGCACTTACACACACCGCTCACTAAATCTTGGTTGGCTGAGACTGTAGAGAACTTTTTAGCATGCAGTTTCTGAATGGCAGTGGAACTATATGAAAAAAGCTTGTTAGAGAATTCATTTTGAATGCTGAAAATAAAGTTGCGATTTTTTTACTTTTTACTGGCAATGACATTTACATACATAGGTGTCACATTATTTGCACTTGTTTGACAAGTGTACTTGAGAGTGAATTCCGCTCTGGTCCTCAGGAGTTGTGCTCGTGGTACCAGATTCTGGAGTACTATCATGTCTTGCTGTCTTGTTTTGTCATTGTCTAAATACATCTCTGTCTGTATGTATGCATTATGTCTTGTATTTAATGTACCATGTAAATGTATTTATGCTCTCTTTTTTTTAATCAACAGTATCAAAGCAGAAGTTGTAGAGGTGCCTAATTTCCTTAACTAAATATCTGTCTATGCAGGGAGTTTGTAAGCCTCAGAAAATAAATCTTTGTCTAAAAATTCCATTGTAAGGCACTTATGTTAGTACAGTGAGAGAATTATGAAGGCTATTTCTACTAGAAATAATTGCTCTGCTTATTTTGTTTGTCTTCTTTTGCAGTGTTGTCCATGATTTTGATGGTTATAATCAGGTACATTTCAAGAGTACTTGTCTGGATTTTAACAATTCTTGTCATTCTGGGATCACTCGGTAAGTCTCGTTTGTCTCCCAGTTTCTGAGTGCCCAGTTCTAATCTTTGTGCTCCAGGTGCTTAGGCCAGCTATATCCTGCACAGATCTTGGACCATGCTTTTCCCTTCATCTTTCCTTTGAGTCCGTTGCAATACATGTATCAAAAATGCCGCCTTTGTAATTGTAGTCCTCTCTAAGAGAGTACATTGCTTCTTAAAGATTTGCTGCCCACCCTGCTTGACTGGCAGGCTTCCTGTCAGCCTAGTTCACTAGAGGCCATATAGGCATTATGGGATATTGCTCACAGCACTTATAAACACAGCCCTAAATGTTGCCTGCTTCTTAACCTGCCTTCCAAACACATCAGCAAGGCAGCTAGTCTGGCGGTGTCTGATGGCATACCCACCTTCTGGGTGTACTCAAGCATGCAGGAATCAAAGGTCAGCTATTGTTTATACAGCCTCAGGGGACCGTAGGATGTAGATGTGTCCATAACAACCATGTTCATCAGCCCCCTGAGTCCTCTGAGTAGCTCTGTAGGTGTATCTAGGACTTGTTCTTGAGGAGAAGAAGTAAAGGTGCTTTTCTAGCATTTCTAATCAAATCCTTGTATTTCTATATTGGCTCAGAAAGTCCTGCATGACCTAGGTCATGTATGAAATGCAATCAGCTATGCCTTCTTGAGAACGGCCAAAGATTGTCTCATCCAAAATGTTGCAGCTTGCATCAAAATAGCCTTACTTTATCACATTAACTTTTACATTTTTAAAACTAAAATTTTCTATTATGGATACTCAGTAGCTAAGCCAAAATGTATAGGCAGATGACTCTAGAGAAGGAACAGAAATAGAATAACCGGATTAGGAAGTACTAGCAATTTAATTCTTGCAATTCATGACTGCAAGGGAGGGAAAAAATCAGCAGATGATCTATGATTTTTCAGGATCACTTGTTTTTTCTGATTACTGGTCTCAGAATCTGTGACCACAGCAAAGGAAAAAGTTAAGTTTTTTTTTCATTCTCTTTATTGGCTGAGCAAGTATGTTGAGTTACAGAGTTGAATGACTTACTGCCATCTTTTATTAAGTTCTAAAAAATTAGCATCCATTACACAGACTGAATAAGAACATGTCATACACGAGACATTCTGCTTGTTCTGTATTCACTGTTTGTTTAGGAGATGCCAAAAGAGCATCCTCCATTTTAGACCTAAACAGAGTACCTTCAGCAAAGACTTGTGATCTCTAGGTAGGCTTATGCAGCTGATTCAGAAGAAGAATACTCAAAAGAGAAAAAAAGTTTATCAGAGGGGAGAGGTTATCTCCCTGAGGGTCTGGAGAACTTTTAGGGTAAGTTCTACCTTGGAAAGGTAGCTAGAGTAGGAGAATGATATTCTGACCATAAGGCTGGTATTTTGTAGCAGGGGTTGGAAGAAAGTACCTCACGTTATACTGACCTCCTGTGCCTTTCACTGATGTTTTTTCCAGTGCCCAAAAGACATTGTCTGATGCAGCTGTAGCTATGTGTCATCAACCTGAGGTGCTGTTTTCAGCATCAAGGCTGTTCCTTCTCTTCCCAATTAGTCTTCCCAGGAGTTGTAGAGTCCTTCTTTCATCTGTCTTCTATTTTGCATCCAAGGTCCCTCTGTTCCCCTTCGTAACTCCCAGATATACATATATCCTACTATATAACTGTTTATTCTTTCTGTTTCTCTGTTGCCTATCTAACAGGAGCTGTTGTCTTCATTGTTAGGGCTTCCCGTGAAATAGTCATTTTGTGCATTTCACCATAAAACGCAAAGAGTTGCCAAATCTCTTAAGTGGTCCTAGTGTGGTGGGACTGTGAAAAGAGTATATCCACTTGAGAAGAGGTCAACGAAGGAGGACTAAGCACTCCTCCCTCCTCAGAAGTTCCCGTTAGGTTAAGCATCAGTGCCCCTGAGTGTTCTATACCAGACTAGACTTGAAGAAACTGCTTAGTTTTTTTGGTACGAGGTTAGTATGACTGTGTCACGTAGAAACAGCACCTTTCATTTATCCTGGTTTTTTTCCTTCTAAAACATAGGTGGTACAGGCGTCCTGTGGTGGCTTTATGCTAAGCAACGAATATCTGACAGTGCTGTTGAGACTCAAATAGCCAAAGACAACCTTCAGGCTCTCCTGATCTATGCCATTTCAGCTACGGTCTTCACGGTATACTTTGATAATGACTACGTTATTTTCTTGTTCTGTCTTCCTGGTGATCTCTATTTTTTTCATTCAGGTGAAAGGTTTATATTGCATACATTTTTGAAGAGCTTATTTCTACTGCAAGGTCTGTTGCAGTGATTTTTTAAATTTTTTTTTTTGTTTTAGCTTCCAGATACTGTTCTCTAATATCTGGTTTTGAGTCAGGAGAGACTTCCTAACCCTGCAGCTACTCTCCTCTACTGTAAAATGTCCACATTGTTCCAAGAATAGGTACAATATTGGACTCCTAATCCAATTTCAGTTATGAGATTTTTCTTAGATTCTCGGTTCAGAGGTACTTAATAATTTCAGTTTATTTGAAAGTCCTTAGACCATTCCTG
>NW_010425296.1:31309-38255 GCF_000710305.1 Buceros rhinoceros silvestris
ATTCCTGCTTCTGAAATTGGTTATTCCCAAACTTTTTCCATTTACAGAAGTTTCATTGTGAACCGAAACCCTAATACTGATTACTGAACTGGTTCATCATCCTGAGGCCCTTAGGCCTGTTCGTTCTGGAGTCCCTGAATTTACTACTAAAGATTGACAATGTTTGACTAACTTACGTGGCAATACCACCACACCATGCTCAAATATAAATGTTAAATTTTATTCTTTGTTAAATCTTGCCGATTTCAGTGGTTTGCAAAGTGTAATTGAGGATGGAATCTGGTCTACTCTCATCACCCTGATACATAATTATGAGATTAGAATACTTCAAAAGTATAATTTGAAAGTAATTTATCACCAGAAGAAGCTGATACAGATTTTACATTTTGATCTTGTGATCTCATAGATAGAGTATATGTTAACTTGCTGTGTTTTAATATCCTAATTGTGCAAAAGGATAGCTTGCTTATTTTTCAGTTCTCTAAAATGTGATTTGGAAACTTGTCCCTCTAGGTTATCCTGTTCTTGATAATGTTAATTATGCGCAAACGAGTAGCTCTCACCATTGCCTTGTTCCACGTGGCCGGCAAGGTCTTCATTCACCTGCCACTGCTAGTCTTCCAGCCATTTTGGACATTCTTTGTGCTTATCCTCTTCTGGACATACTGGATCACAGTTCTGCTTTTCCTTGGTACTACAGGTAAGAGCTACTAGGCTTACTCCGCTCCATTGTTGTATGGTTTTAGGCAGAGTCAGTTACAAGGCATGTGGCTACCTCTAGACAAAAAATCCCAACACATCTTCTGTGCTTCCGTTCCTGTCTGCTCCAGTGGCTTCAAAACACTGTGTTTCAAGAAAGTCGTGCGTTTGAGTCTGCGTTCCCAGTATGTTGTTTTGTGCCTTAGGATGGGGTTTTGATTTGATGTTAAGTTGGCATGTTGCAACCCATAAGACTCCATTATAGCAATAAGATTGATCGAACAATTTTTCAAATAATTCCCTCTAATTTTACACATAAGCAGTTAAAACCAGCCCAATCTTGCAGCTAATCTCATAAATTATTGTATTGTAGCCAGTACTCCCACAGATGAAGACATAGTAATGAAAGGGTTGTTGCGCACAGTTGCTGCCTCCCAAAATGTAAATATACTGGAATTAGTTTTCAGTTGATCGTTACTTAGCTGTCCAGTATTATTCCAGCATTTTCCAGGAGTATTAGGAAGACGTTTCTGCTGTTTGTACACTGTATTCTGAGAGCAGCTAATGTGTTCTCAGTTTCTGCCTGCGGTGAAGAGCGTGAAGGTCTGACAAGAGCTTCTAGAATTAGGTGATCCTATAGGTCCAAGTCTTAGATACTTCAACAGCGAAACTAGCAACTGCTAGTGAGATGTCTGTGTTATTTTGCAACAAGTTTTAGGCCACAGAGACCATTATTCATACCTTAGAATTTTGAAATCTATTGTTTACTGCCAATCCAAAAGTAGCAATATTTGAGGTCACAGAGATATTTCAGGACAATATAAAAGAACTACTTTTTATTTCATAGCCTGAATTCTTAGTGAGAGATGGAGATAATAGAATTCACACGTTCTCATTACTGTTGAAATTTTTAATTTTTGTCTATGTGCTCTGCTACATGCAGAAAATGTTTGCCTCCGAAAGTGAGTTAAGTCCCATGCTTCACTCTGTGAGTTAAAGACCACACTGCACAGAGACTAAATTTGTAGCAGAATTTAGGCTGATATTCTGCTATTGTACTGACAGAACTCTTCAGCTGGCCTTGATTCTGAAAAGACTAATTTATTATTTTAGCTTTATATGAACTCAGTATCTTCACTGATATCAGTCAAACAAAATCTTTGTGCAAATAGGGCCAGATCTTCTCTATCGAAACCAGGAGAACTGAAAAAACATAGGTTATCGGTGTATGGGAAGAACCTACACTTATGAAGAACCTACACTTAAGAGCAAAATTATTTTGATAGCTCAATTTAGTCACAAGAAAAAAGTTTTGGTTTTTTTTTTACGTAAGAGTGAAGGCATAGCTAGGAAGGTGGAGAAGGTGCTATCAATGCTAAGTCAAAACCATGGTTTTTGAGGTATTTTATACACGTGATGTTATTTTCAGTATTTTTCTGAGTCTCATGAACTGTTCACGTATCTGTTGTGTAAGATAAAACATTTCAATGTGAGTTAACACATTGAAAAAGAGCTTGCTCAGGGAGGGTTCTGACATGCTGTCAGTGTGAATACATGATATGCCACTCAGATTAGACAAAAAGACAATAGGTTTCTGAATGTATGAAACCATATTTAGAATCTCTAAAGCTGCTCCTTATTTCTATATATACCTTTAAAGCTACAGACTAAAGTCTTACTGTAAGGAAAACAGAATGATCATTAATTTTGACATCTAGATGTAAGGAGGTATGAAGTTTAATATTGATTTTCACTGTGTGAATAATATAAACAGAGCAGCACACTGAAATTAAAAATTACTGAATCAGGCTTCTATTATGTTTGATTAGAAGAATTTTGGCTTCTTGATGGTGGATAGTTCTGGAAATCTTCATGGCGTGGCTAAGAATTAGAAGAAGGGTTGCGACTTTGTGCTCAGAATGTGCTTTTTCAAATGCCATTATACTGATCATCTGAAAAGCTGTTTCTTTCTTACAAACAATCTTCCTAAACAGGACATTTAGAACTATTAGTAGAAGCTAGAGGGGTTCTGCTGTAGACAGTTATGAACTGCTAAAACCGTATACTTCCTTCTTTCTGAGTTGATGCTGATTTCCTTTTTTACTCTCATTTATTTCTAGGTAATCCTGTCCCAAATGAAGAAGGATTTGTTGAATTTCGGATGGTAGGTCCTTTGAAATACATGTGGTGGTACCATGTAGTGGGACTCGTCTGGATCAGCGAGTTTATCCTAGCCTGTCAGCAGATGACAGTAGCAGGGGCTGTTGTGACATACTATTTCACAAGGTAAGGACAACTTTGACAGCCCTACTGTGAGTAGCCTAGAAATGGAATTAGCAGAAATAATGAGGGACAAGGTTTATGAGGAGAATATTTGCTTCTGTCCCGAAAGCTGGAGAGCAGTTGAATTGTATTGACTCTTTTCAAATTGTGTCAAGTCCTAATCTGTTTTGCTGCTTATAGATGGTATTCTTATATTTAGGACTTGTCTTGTTTGCCTTGTAACCCATGCCCATTGTAAGGACATGGGTGCTTGTTTACAAAGCAGGATGCATCTGGAAGGTCATCTATGATGATAATAATTAATGCTGATAAACTCTGTGGAGATTAAAAAACATTGAAAGTGATTTATTATTTTAATTGCAAAAACAGTTCCTTTAAATTATTTACAGTGCTTCATTAATCTTTCTTACACGAGATTACTTAAGGTCTTACTAGATTCAGTATTTACATATAAATTCTGACAAGATCATATATAAATAAAAAGTGATACAAAATAGATGTGCGTATTTTATCTCTATATTTGTGTACTAACTTGTGTATCAGTGGATACTTTATGCTGGCTATTCTGCATGTATCTGCTAGCAGTTCAAGAATGCAATACTAATTATTAAGCAATGGTATTACCAGCCTTCAGGCACAAGAATTTTGCTTCACAGAGTTAAGAAACTGATCTCAGAATCACAAACTCGGCTTTAGGGTTTTAGCCTCTAGTATTTAAAAACATCTGAAATTAATGTTGCTTAAACTTTACCTTAAGTGAAAATTAAGGTTCTTATTTTAGCCAGTTAGGACCCAGGTTTTTCAGGAAAAAAAAAAAGTGTTTTTAGGTGCTTTGTTAGTATTTCATGAGAATAAATGGTACTTCAGTGATCTTAAGTATTACATATTGGTGCGCAGAGCAGAACTATGGCAATGTTTTTGGTAAGGAAAAGAGGACAGTACACTAATACCTATGCTTTATAGAAGTATAGTTTAACAAAGCTACTCCACACATAATCCTAGATCCAGCCGTTCATGATAATTTTCTTAAAGCAAACGCCAAAAAAACCTTACATTATTGTTCAGTAACTAGATAAGTAAATTTTATTTTAGACATTCTCAGAGTCTTTTCCAATCAATATAAATGCAACTCTTCTGGATGAAGGAGCAGCGGGGGTAGAGGGTGTTAACAAGATATTTAGCAGTGGTGGTTTACTTAAGAAAGGAAAACCAAGATCTTGGAGTAGTGCTGTGACCAAAGGAAAAAAAAAATTAGTATCTGAAATATACATGTAGTTCAGTGAGTGGGTTTTGGTATATGTTTTTAGCCATTAGTATGAAGAATACAGTATATAAAACTTCCAGTGATATCCAGCAACCACACTCTAATCTTGCCATGTGCTTTTAAGAGCCTGTTTTTTTAAAAAAATATGTTTTTTAATAATTCATGCAGATAGTTTTCAAATCCATGATTCAGATCACAAATGCTTAATTGGTTTGTCTTCTTAATTGAGACTGTTACCTGAACATTTAACTCCTTATCTCCCTTGATCTTTTAAACAATATCAAAGGCAAGGAATTAATTTACTGCACTGACAGAAATTCTCTTATTTTATTAATAATGAAGTCCTCCAGTATACCAATGAAATACATCTGTAAAGTTATTATAAGATGTTACAGCAATGTAATCTTGTGCATAATTAAACTAGATTGAGTACAGAAGTAGGAAAATACAGAGGAGAAAGGATAACCTCCCACTGAATTACATTGCATAGCAATAGTGTATGCTTCATCTATAAGTTTATGTATTTTCTATCACCTGAGGGTGAATATTTTTTTTTTAACTGTACTCTGTCATTCCATAATAGGAATTTTGTTTTAAGTTACCAAATACCCATTTCTCCCTACTGTTACCCTTATTTGTATTTTAAGGTACAGTTCTAATTTGGAGTAACTGAGAAAGAAAGGAAAGGGCATCAGTTTTTACTTCCTCATTATTTTGTGTATTATCAGCTTTCCACACAAATGAGATAAAGTTATCCATGGAAAAATGTTTAATATATCTTCACTGTTCATTCACCTTAGCTAGATGGATTCCTTTTAACTCAGGCAATAACACACCTCAAGGTGTCCTGCATTACAGACTGTACCCTCAGTGCTACATACGTCAAAAGCAAGAAGTGGTTGGGCTGCCTGGGTGTAAGGCTCGGACCATTTATGTGATCGTGCCCACAGAAAAATAGAAATTGGGCTTTCCCCACCTGAGCTCTAAAAGTTAATTGAAAGAAAATACAGGGTAAACCTATTTTAATTATTAATGTCTCAGGATCAAGTTATGCAGATGTTAATTTCATGGAATGAAAACTCTGCTTTTTATCTATCTTTTTTGAATGGAACTCACCTGAAAGTAACTTCCTCCCAAGATGGGAGACAGTTTATATTTGGAACATTAGCATTTGTTCCTTTAACATGCTTATTATTATGTACATATTTCTAATATTTAAATGTTTAATAGACCTGTTCTTTGAGAGAGAAATAGAAGTAACTTCCAAGGTAGGAAATATAAATAAAAACTTTAAGAGGAAATTGCTTCAAAACTGTTAAAGTGAGTATTCATCTGTCAGGGTAGAAATATTGTAGCCATGTTGCAATAAAACAGTTTGCTTTAAGGCTTAATACTTGGTTGCTTGAGGATATAATAGCTAAATCAGAAATCATCTGAGAAAAGAATTTACCTAATAAAGAAAAATAGTAATATCCTCTCCAAAGTCTCCACAAAGACCTCCAACAGAACGGGAAAGAAGGGAAAGGCAAGTTTATCAGTAGTCCAAAAATAGTAGCATTTTTTCTCACTTCTTTGGGAGGTTTTGAATTGCATACTATCAAATGTCATTTTAGAGAAACTACTAGCTGTCAATTGCAGGAACGCAGCCACCTGCTGGTAAGACTACCCTTAAGAAACACGAATGCATTACCCCATTCCTGTTACAGCATTAGAGCCAAAACTGTGACTTGCAGAGACTCTCAGTGTGACCAATATACCCTGAAAGGATAATACCTTCCTTTTGCACTTTATTTTATTGAGATTTTTTAGCGCTTCTAGATGATATTTCATACATCCTGATCATGCTACTCTATTCTTTTTCTCTTTTCAACAGGGAGAAAAGAAATCTGCCTTTTACTCCTATCCTGGCATCTGTTAATCGCCTGGTTTGTTACCACCTAGGAACAGTAGCAAAGGGGTCTTTCATTATCACACTAGTGAAGATACCACGGATGATTCTTATGTATATTCACACACAACTCAAAGGAAAAGTAAGAGAAATAGATTCCATTTTCATACTGCAACTCAAGGCGTAACGTGTTTACAGCTATTTTAATTTGATCTCTGTGAGAGGAAGTCATGTTTTGGAATACTTGGTGTTTGAAGGACCTTGGGACTGAGAGGGACTGCTTAAGTTGCCAAGCTGAGTATCAGTTGCTGAAACACAAAGGAATATTGTTTTCTTATGGTCTGTTGGTTTTACCCTTTGTCTTTGATTTCCCACATTCTGTGCTTTCCTAGGAAAATGCTTGTGCTCGCTGTATGCTTAAAGCCTGCATCTGCTGCCTTTGGTGTCTAGAAAAGTGCCTGACCTACTTAAATCAGGTAAAATTTTTCAATATTAAAGTCTTATGTAAGGTCTGATAGCATATATATAGATGTGTTCCCAGAATGCAGTCTGAGGCTGACATATAATGTATTGTATTTTGGGACTGAACTTGAATGATGGTACTTCAGTATTGTCTCCGTTACTGAAAATGCGCTGCAGATCACTACGTTAGAGTTTGTTTACATTGCAAAGGTGAAAAAGAGCCAGTATAAATCTTTGCCAACATGATATCTCAACTTTATAACAGTTTGTTTAGCAGTTGGAGATGCTCCCCCTTATGTCCACTGTGTCAAACTACATCTGAGGTTCAAAACGTGTTTGCTATGGAAAGA
>NW_010425296.1:38332-54633 GCF_000710305.1 Buceros rhinoceros silvestris
AAGCTTTTCTAGGTGTAATATTTAAGGTTCACACAACTGAAAAACTGTGTGTAACATCAAATTGTCATCATTGTCTACAAAGTGGAGGAAGAGTTCTTCAAGTTGCAATACACTGGTCAGACCCCTTTGTAAAAGAGGTTTTATGATCCTGTGGTTCCACCTCTGCTAAGTACATCTAGAAATATCCCTCTAATATCTTTTTCATTGTTGTTCATTTTTCCACTTGTGAAAATACAGAAAATAAAATAGAAGAAAGCATTAACAAACCCCAGTGTAATCCATGAAAATTGTCCCAGCTAACTCGTATGCGGTCTAGCGAAGTATCTAGAAATTGTCGTGGTGGACTAGTATGATTCTCAAACTCTTTTATATTTCCAGAATATTTTTTTCTAAGTACTTAATTGCTGTAGTTATGCCTCTGCTCGCCTCCTCCTGCAGAAAAATTGCAAATTCTGTTTAATTAGGTTTTTTTAAGACACTTGTTAATGCATAAATGATCAGCAAGGCAGGAGAAGAACAGTAATTCTCTATCTCGTATAGTCTTAGGTCAGCTGGTACATACTGCTTCGTTCAACAGCTCTCAAGGGAATCTTTGTTCATTAACATCACATGACTTATGTGACTTATTTTGAAGCCGTATCTTCCCCCTTGCCTCACCACCCTCTGTCTGAAATACCTGATCATTCCATAAGCTAATCTTCAATCTCCTTTTCCCAGAATGCATATACAGCCACAGCTATCAACAGCACCAACTTCTGCACCTCAGCAAAGGATGCCTTTGTCATTCTAGTGGAAAATGCTTTGCGAGTGGCTGCTATAAACACAGTTGGGGATTTTATGCTGTTTCTAGGAAAGGTACGTCTTCTGTGTACAGTTGTTACGGACCTACATAATAGCAAACTTTCCTTAACAATGTCTTGCATCCCAAATAGGAAATGCCTTAAAGTCCTGTTCCTTAGCATGTACTTTATCACATCTAGCTGCATCATATCAGGAAGGAACTGTGCAGGTTAGGGAGGATAAACAGATGATCCACTTACATTAAGTAAAAGTGATTAGAAAGGAGTAGCTGAAGATGATGACACCTTTTTATTAATTTATTTTTAGAGAGTCGAGAGAAAAGTGATTAGAAGTTTTAAGTTTTTGATTGGTTTTGTTAAAACGTAGAACTGTAAAGAAAGGAAGCATTTCCTCTAAATTCTGCTTAGTTGGAGCTCGCCAGGTTAGTGTTGAACATAGACACATTATTGATCACCATTTATTACAAAATTGGACTGGAAGGCAGAACAGAAGCCTGCTCTAGGAATTGCTTGCTTAAGCAACTAAGTTACTTCTACTCTGTGAACTAAAAGGGGACTAGAATAATTGCTGTGGTCAGTCAGCTTTTTGGGTCTCACACTGATAGAGGTCTACTTTATGGAAACCTAATCCAATGAACTATTCCTGTCCTTTGAAGAATTTTATGCCATTATTTACTAAAACTCTTAATACCAATCCACTTAAATAAGGTGTGCTTAAGCATTTGGACACTGATTGGACTGAACTGTCTTCCTTATTGCACTCCTTTACTTTTTTTAAGTCAGAGTACAGTGGGCTCAACTTTTAATACAGTAATTAAGTCAATAAGATGTGAGAAGAAATAAACACGTAAAGAAGATACAGGTGCTTGGGAGACCGTGAAATTACATAATGTGGTTTTATGGAGGAGTCTGAAAGGTGTTAGAAAACATCTTCCTGAAGAGATGACTTTCAAATTACTAGAGAAATGCTCAGGTGACAGAAGTGTTAAAATGAACAGTGCAGCCCATAAAAAACAGTATCAGCTGAAACAGTCCTAGGCTGCCAGCTTGTCTCCTCTACCTGTCCAACAGCCTGTTATTTACATAAAACAGTAAAGCTGTTTACCTATTTTACAATTCCGTGTTTAGCTGCAGTTCATAATAAAAGGTTCAGAAATGATCAAAACGTTGAGTGGCCACAACAGTTGTTTTAGTCCTTTTGTTGCTCCCTAAGACCATACTGGTACCCAGTGAAGTATCTGTTAGGGCCTCATGCATACTGTAATTCTGTGGAGACTGTCACCTGAAGTGCCTCATGTGACTCTTGATCTACTTTTCCCTGTATGGAGATGAGACAGAGATAAGATAAACTTGGAAATTGTTTCCCCCAGCAAAATGAAAAATACACCATCCTCCTAAGACCTACCTTCTTCCCCCCAGCAACCAAAAAAACAATTGCACGCTTGTTGACTGGTAGCATCAGGTTCTGGGCTTTTTATAATTGACAGGATAAAGTTCTTTGTTACAGGAATATTCTATAATACTGAAAGTATGACAGCAGGATATAAATTTAATTTGCTCTGAAAAAATACCTCTTGTGTTGAAGGATGTGTTGAAACTATTCTGATTTGAATGTGCTGGACTAATGGATAAAGTGTCATTTACAATTGGTGGTATGGGGAATCCAGGAGGTAAAGGTGTAATTATCTCTAGCATCTGTAACCTCTAATTCTAGCCCTAGCAGAGCAAGAAGCTCGCAGTTGAAAAAAAAACCAAATCAATCAAACCAAACTAGAAATATCAAAAGGCTTCTGCCATTAGTGTTGTCTTCTGTTTTCTTCTTCAGGTCTTGATTGTCTGCAGTACAGGTTTGGCTGGAATTATGTTGCTGAATTACCAACGAGATTACACCATCTGGGTGTTGCCACTCATCATTGTCTGCCTCTTTGCATTCCTGGTTGCTCACTGCTTCCTTTCCATTTATGAAATGGTTGTTGATGTCCTTTTCTTATGTTTCGCCATCGATACAAAATACAATGACGGGAGCCCTGGGAGGGAATTCTACATGGATAAAGTTCTCATGGTAAGTTTCCCCTTGCTCTCTAAGTCTAAGGATATGGTTCCATAAATGGGTACTTTGACAGTGGAATTAACCCACTAACTGAATTTAATACGGTAATTTTACATGGGTTACCTTGCTGTCTTGTTCATGGCTTGATCAGCAAACAGCGTGATGTGATTAGCATCAGATGAGTGATGATGCTGACTTCCCTTGGCATCACTGGTATTGGCTTCTATTTGCTGGCGGTTAGATGAGCAGTTGTCTTGCAGAACCCTACTCTTGGGTATCATTTCTTGTAAATGATACGCTGCAGAATGGAAAGAAGCAAAACAAGGGGTCAAGACTGGGGTTTTGTACTTTCCCCTCTTCAGATGTGGAAGTGAAAAAGTATCAGAGTATTATACCCCACACATAGATAGTGACCACACTGGAGCTTTTCTATCTTTGAAATAGCAGCCAGAATTTGACTCTCAGTCTGTCATGCACGTTAAAAATAGGCTTTATGTTCTGCCCCGGAGCCTGGATGCTATGTCAAGGCCCTTTGCACAATTCAGTTCTTAATTGTTTTTTGCATCTTATTCCCTGATCACTCTAGCTAGAGGCCAGGATGTAAAAATTCTGCTCCTCAGTCCCTTCAATTTGTTGTTGAGTAGGTAATTTTCCTGACAGTGTTTTTAAGTGGCAACCATAGAATAAGTTCCCTGTAAAATTATCCCCATGCATAGGCTAGAGGAAGCTTCTCATGACTTTTTAGTATAATTCTTTTTCTGATTACCTTTTGGAAAGTCATGCCTAGAATTAACATTAAATTTTTTTGTAAAATCTGGAGTATATAATAAAGCAGTAGCTGATGAGTTGCTTTTTATTAGAGAATAAGAGTAAAATGCAGCATGCTGTCTCTGAAGACAGCACAGCTAAATCATAAAAGCATTGTAGATCCCTTTAGTCAGCAGCTCATACCCAAAACATCAAGAGCTAAAATTTACTGAAATTTTCTACGTTCCCTTTAAGAGAAAAAAATTACATAAAATTGAATTAACACCCTTGCTAATCTTCATGAATAGGTGATTGTGATCTGGTGAAAAATCTTAAGAGTTTAAATTGAGGGAAGTTACGAAAATCAACCAGACCTTGCAAGTAATTATCTCCAAGTGCCTGTTTAATGGAGTTCTGACATAGTTCAGAGGATAGGATGTAGTAACTGGGATCTCTTTTTTTTTTTTTTTTTGTTGGTTTTCTTTTGACATCCACCCTTCTACTTTCCTTCCCCATAAAGGAGAGTGTAGTGCAGTAAATGTGAAAGTTGTAACAGCACATAAAGCAAATACCTGCCTGGCTTCCAGAATTAAATGAGGGAGACCCTTGTGGCTATTGGACAGGCGTTTTTGATACTTTGTCGACAAGTCTGAGCGAGAGAAGTGGGAGGAGCAAGTTGTGTGGACCTTTTGAGCAGTTACTTCTTGAAGTTTTGTTTTCAGATACGATGTTTGAAGTCTGCTCTAACAAAGCACTTTCCATTTCATTACTCTTTTTCAGGAGTTTGTGGAGAATAGTAGGAAATCTATGAAAGAAGCTGGCCGGGGAGGTGGAGCTGAGGGCAGAGAGCTAAAACCAATGGTAGGTGCAGATGAGGAGGTGGCGATCCTCCAAGAGTTTCACTTTTACTTCTTCTCCCTCTTTGTCTTTACTGACTGCACTTCTTCAGGAGAAGTTTTTGTTCTCTGTATCACTCAAGATGTTCTGCTTTTTCTGTTTGTGAGCTTGCCTATCACCTGGATGGCAGAGTTTTTGTCACAGCTGAGACCATCTCCTGTAAAAGTAAGATGAAAGGAACTGTGTCATGTGAAACAAATGCAGTATCATTTCACTAGGATTAGTAGTGCTTGCTATGTGGTATACACAGACAGCTCCAGTTGCTGAATAATCTCAAAATAAGATGGCTCTGGAATTCATTGGTCTGTTCTGACTTTAATCCTCTTTTCAGCCCTGAGCTGAACAATTTTTGTTCATCTTATATTTACCATGAAAGCCTGAAGAATACTACTGAGCACATCCATTGTCGCAAAGTAGGACCAGGCATTTAAAGCTCTCACCAAATTATTTTATAAAGTGCCAAAGAGTTGGATACAGTGATTCCTTTCAACCTGCTCAAATGACATTTCTCCCAGTTGTTTGTTTTTATTGCCAACTACTTATGTTGCTTGTCTCTTGTGTGCTCTTTCCATCTCACACTGTCAGATACACAGACAGTGAACAATGCATCATTTATGCTTCTGCAGCCTGTTTTACTTATGGTGTGCCTGTTAGGAAGGCATTGCATGACTGAATAGCCTGAATTAAGGAACAGCTGTACAGGGTACAGATAACAGATAGGAGGATGAGTTTGGAAGGTGGAGAACTGAGAGCATATGATGGAGAGCCAGGATGGGCAAGGTATGACTTGTCATCATGCAATACGACTTTGTGAAATAAATTATTTTTCCATCATTACTTTCTCAGCATATTTGGGGCCTGACTCAGTTCCTTACCATGGGGACAATTTTTTAACCTAAGGGAGTCTGAATAAGTGTATGCTAAGACTAGAATTTTTTTTTTCAATGGTGTATGTGAAGCCATGTTGCATGAGCACTTTTTGACTAAGCTGGAATGAGTTCCTGCTGTAGAGTGGATAGATGTGTAGCTTTGCGTGTTTTGCTATTTCATTAGAGCATACCAGTTTCTAGATGTGCTTATGCCTAAGTGCTGCTGTGTTTGTATATCTAAAAAACTAATTCTGTGCTCATTTACTGTTTTCTTTTGGGAGTAATTCTAGCTGTTCAGACAGACACTAATGTTGGGATTTTCAGAGTGGTCTAAATGCTGTAGATGTAAAGCTCCTGTTAAAGCGATTGAGAATTGGGTGTGCCAACTGCTAGTCACACACACAAAAAAAATCTCAGTCCAAAATTTCACCACGTTAACCTCTAATTCAAACAATTTGTTTACCTTAAGAGTTTTTCCACTTACTCTCTCATCAATACTAGCAGAGACCACTGTTTACACTTTTGTACTTGATTGCCCAAAGCCTGGATGTTAAAAACCGTTTTCGCCCCGCCTTGTAAAAGCACAGACCAAGTAGTTGCAAGTCAAAGGTGGTCTTGTTCTTTTAGGAGCTTGACTTTAGGCACTTGAGCCTGGCACTGGCTGAAAGTCCTCCTAGGACTGCTGGAGAAGATGCTGAGCACTTGGGGCTCAGCCTGAGTGTCACCTGCTGAATTACTCCCAGTTCTGCTGCTCATGTGATTGTCTTGTTTGGAACTGATTTGGCCTCGTTTTCTCAAGTTGTCTTCCATTCTCGGGCACTCAGCTCCAGTTGAATAGATTCTGAAATACTAGCATCTCACTTCCTGACAAGGACAGGACACAGCAGTTATCTCCACGAAATTTCTGACACCTTTCCCCAAAGCACTGATAAATGCATCAATTATATCTGGAGTAGGACTGTTCATAAGTCTGTTCTGTACTAGTAGCACCTATAGTCCCAAAATTGCGTGTCTGAAAATTTGATTAATTTTTTTTTTCTTTTCCTTCTTTTTTAAAAATAGTCTTTACTGTTTTCTTCAGTATTCTTGAAATTGGATCTTTCTTAGACATGACAATTAGTTCTAAAAGTGGAATTCCCTAAGTGCAGTTGCATTTTAAATAGGTATTAATAGCAGAGATGAGGAAACATCTAGGACCTTCTGGTTTTGTATCAAGACACAAGAAAAAAAAACACCTTTCCGAACGTCTTTCTTTATGGTTTCCAGTGACCCCTTTGACTCAGTTTCTCCTTGTCCGTTGGCATTTGTCTAAGACTGTGCTGTATGACTTTGTTTTCCAGGCCTCTGGAGCAAGTTCATCTTGAAACTAGCCAGCCATATTGGAACCCACTGACATTCCAAAACAGTATATATACACATATATACATACATACACACACACACACACACACAAATATATATAAAAATAAACAGCCAAAATCAGAGAAAAGGAACAGGGATTTAATACTTTTTTTAACAATTATTTTTGTGAAACATGTACTCTTTTCATACGGGTGGCTTTTACAAGCAGCTTTATCATTGTTCCATTTTTTAAATTATTCATTGTGGTCATGGAGATATTGATTCTTATCTGCTTGATATTTTACAGTCTGGAGGAAGTATCATTGTAAAGATAATCTGAAATGATGACTGGGTTTAGAGACAGATTTCCCATGACACTGCTAATCTGCTGAGAGTTTTACTTGGTTAGTTTGTGTAAATTTGCATTAAATTCAGGACAGTGACATGTAAGGAAAACTTTCAAATCGAGAAAAGTCTCAAGTTTAGTTTTTCAGAAGGTGGTTTCAGTGAGCGTTCATTCAGTTTGAATGGGTTTGTAAGCAGTCATTTTACTTTACAGCCCTGGCAGGGCACAGTTTTGTTTATCAGTATCAGATATCACACTAACCAACTCCTCAGGTATTCAGCTGTGTGGGAGCCCTTGCATCTCCTATTAAACAGAAACTACAAAATGGGGACAGATAATTTTTATATGCAATTAACTTCCTGTTTTACCCTTCTTACCTCCCATACCCATTGCCCTCTATCCTCCCTTTGAGTTAGCAGCCTCCTTCACGCTTCAGCAGTGCTCCTTCAAAGGGTATGGATTCTCCATATGAGCAATTGAAATAACAGATTGTTGAAACACAGTCTTAGCCATGCTCATGATTAATTCATGACTAGACATTAAGATGCTGAGGATGGGAAGAGAAATGAACTGTACTACTCTACAAAAAAGTACTGTATGCTTAATTTCATTTAATGCCAGAGAGCTCTGGAAGATGGAAGGGACCATTCCTTGTCTGATGTTTCATCCATATTTGTTTGTACTTGGCATGTGGCTAAAACAGGAAAGGGCAGAGAAACATTTCCTTGGAAGTGTAACCTCTAGGATAGTTACATAAAGTTATAAAAATAATGACAAGAGAACGTGCTTTATTATTACTATTAGATACTTACATTTCTTTTCAGTCTGGAAGCTCACCAGATGTGAATGCTAATATTCAGTTGTTCAGCATATTGTAATGGTAAATGGTTAAAAGTGTATTTGCTAAGAATTCATTATATGTCTATGCTATATACTCCTTTTGTTACAATTTTTTTAAGAAAAGTATTTTTGTTAATGTAAAGTTAATATTTCAGAGCAGAATTTTTAAACTTATTGCACTAAATACAAGCTCTGTACAAATAAGTGATGCCTCAATAGTTCGATCACTCCATTCCAGAAGAAGTTTTGAAAGAGAAAAGCCCTTCTACAGAAGCTTTGCATTAGATTGGAGAGATATGTCCAGGTAGAGACATGCACAAACCACATTATCGAAGTTTAATAAATAAGCAGTTATCTGTGCTTCCTTTCAGAGGGTCAGACTTTTAAATTGCTGCTGAAGGTTTAAAAAAAAGTAGTATCGTGTAGCTGACCAGTGCTCTTAGCTTCTGGCAATAGTGAAATATTTCACTTCTGCTTCTAGAAGTCATCTGATAAGTTAAATTGGTTTAGTTTTCTTTCAGTAAGCCATTTAAAAGGATTTACTCTTTCCATATCACAGAACCCAAACTATATGAAAGGTATGAGAATAAAAATACATTTAGAAATGGTAGCTGGTGGGAAGGAGGCAGAATTATCTAATCCTGCAAGTGCTTAGACACTCATTTAAGTGAACCATATCGGTAGTTCCACTGACATCGGGAAGTCCTTCTAAGTACGGAAGTTGTAATTTACACATCCACGTAAGTGCTAACTGGACTAGAGCTTCAGCCGAGGGATTCAAACTGGAGCACTGGCAAGGCCTCTCTGTGCCAGTTAGAGGTCAGATTATCTAGAAGAAGCACTGGAGCAGCCTTAAGTTAGTGCAGAGGAGGCATTTCTGCTGTACCAGTGTCTACACAGTAGTGGCACTGAACACCAATGTTTATGTAGATCAGTGGGGTTTAGTAATAGAAATTTAAAAACTGGTTTAAATAAATTCTAGAAACTGGGTTCCAAGGCTAAGAGACTTATCACGTATCCAGTTGCCTCCAAACTAATTTCCATCTTGTTTGGAATTTATTGGAGGTGCTTTGATTGAAGCCTTGGGTTCTGCTTATTTTGGCAACAAATTTCTGCCATGACCAGTTCAGCAAGTTCGTGTTCTCTGCTCCCTAGAAGTCCTGGGTAGGGGCTTTTCTCTGTAATTGCAACTGGGACTGCAGTTGGAGACAAATTCTGTATTTTTGTATGACTTGATTGTGCACCATTTTTATAGCAGTTTATCCTGTTTTAAAAATAAATTTGTTTTATTTACATGGTGTTTAGAAGATACAGGCAACACTTTTCTATGGGTAGTTGTAATGTTTAAGTGACAAATCTATATCATTACAAAGTTCTTAATAAAATCGTGTGCACCATTCTCGAGTGTATATCCGGCATGCAGAGCTTTTCAGTCATGCCAAAAAGGCATTTTATCCACATACAGGCTTTCCAGAAGCCCTTTAAAGCTTTTGAATGTCCTTTAAAGTTCAGTTGCAGCCAAACTACAAGCTGCCCTCTTCCAGCTCTGTCTTGTGCAAGGGGATAAGTAGAAGACTGACATCTGAGGAGACAACTTTTCAGGACAAATTTAGACTCTGCTTTCCTTCCCTAGTGGAGATAGTGGAGGGGGAGAACACTTGATATGTAAATCCCTAGTTGACAGAAGAGGTGCTAGGGTCTGCCGGTTGTGATGGATTACATACTTTTTTTGCCAGCTGGTTATTAAAACCAGTATACAGAATGCTTTGTGGGAAGCGGTCTTGACTGACAAGAGAGTGATCTGCACTGGGAATAACACTGCAGGAGGAGCAGATGAAAAGCTGAGGCAGCGAAGTCATCTCCTTGGAAAGTCCACTGAACCAAGTAGTGCTTGAGGACTAGAGAGCCAGGCTGGACAGTTTGGATTTAAAAAGCAAGCCAGTGGGATGAATGGTTCCCGTCACTTGGTTTCTGCAGATGGTCTGTATCATAGCAGTTAGGTTTCAAAGGGAAAAAAAAAAAGCATGTCATTCTTTAAATTGTTTGGGTTTTTTCCACATTATTTTACCCTGTTTTGTTTGGAATTTGAGCAGCAGTGCATCATCTTTATTGCTTCTTCCAGCCCTACAGAATTTTTTGTTGTTGTAGTTCTTTTTGCTCTCATTTTTATATTGTTCTTTCAGCAAAGGAGTGCCAAGTGGCAGAGGGAAGGCTCACCTTTGTCCCCCTGATCTTAGCACATGCCTTCTCACCTTTCTGAGGCAGTGGTTCAGGATATCACCTGGACTAAGTGGGAGGGGGAGTAGGTGCTGAGCTGAAGTTCTGAGGTCATTTTTTCTTCTGTATGATACCACTTCATCACTGTGCTTGCTGTGGTTCAGAGTGCAGCCCATCACTTCTACAGTTTCGGTGCTGCTCCACAGCTAGACTAAAGATATGGGATGGCCAGCTTACAATTGCATCTTCAGCCTTCCAGTAGCTTGTGTTCACACTCCTAGCTACCAAACACAGGATGGCGTTTTACGCGTGGCCTTAGCTTGGCATGGTAACCCAAGGATTTTCTGTATTAGGAAAGCATGTCCTAGAAGAGAGAATTTAAACTGGCAAACCTGTTTACACATTGTGGTGGGTTGGTCTGATAAGTAAACCCCTACTCTGTTTCCTGCTCGGTCCCCAGAGCAGGATGGGAGAGAGCATTGAAAGGACAAAAGTATCAAGATAAAGACAGTTCATTACGTAAAGGAGAGAGAAAAAAGAAATCCAGGTGATGCAAAGGCAATCACTCACCACCTCCCATCAGCAGACAATGCCCAGTCAACCTCCGAGCAGTGGCTGCTTTGGAACCACACACACACACACACACCCCCTACCAATTTTATTGCTGAGCATGACGTTATATGGTGTGGAATGCTTCCTGAGTCTGTTCAGGTCAGCTGCCCTGGCTGCGTGCCCTCCTACCCTCTTGTCCAACCCTGGCCTACTCTGGTGGGGTGGCAGAGTGAGAAACAGAGAAAGCCTTGACCCTGTGCAAGCACTGCTCAGCAACAGGTAAACATTGTTGTGTTAACAACCCTGGTTTGGTTGCAAATCTAAAATCCAGCACCATGTGGGCTGCTGTGAAGAAAATTAACTCCGTCCCAGCCTAACCCAGTAAGTACACAGGTTGACTTACCCACGAGTTAATCCAAGACTCGCTCCCTGCGTTTCTGTACAGCACCTTCTCAGGGTGGTTTCTTTCTGAAAGGGCTTTTTTCGCTGCAGGCAATTAGCCTGCTCCACAGTGCTCCCTTTCATGGAGGGAGTGGGGGATGCTAGTTCTTACTCTTTCAGCACAAAATGGGGATATAAAGCAAAAATGAGCCCTTTCTGTATCAGTGTTCTGGCAATTGAGCAGCCAGTGTTGGAGACAACATCCTTCGTGTACCCTCAGGGCGTGCACTGTAGTGGTTTGCTCTGAGTGGCTATTATGTGTTCTATGAATGTATGTTATAGAGTCAGAATAAAATGCATGTAGCAGACATATACTCACAGTCACCATCCAGTGATCATTTCGTTCTGAGTGCATATTACATGCTGTATTGAACATGGCACCGTCATTTGAAGAAAGACTCTTGAGATTTTAAAGTAGATACCTAACAGCATCCCTGTTTTCTAAGTCATGGCTTTGCCTGTGCAGATACTGTTTGCTAAATCTAAACATCACTAGTCCATTGTTTCTTGAACAGCTTGTGTGTCACATTATCACCACAGAAATCCTATTTAATCTTCGTGGAAAAAAAAACCTTCGTGTTTCCCAAATCAAAACCCAACAGACTTATCTGAAGCATTTCTTGCACTCAGCGTGTTTGTTGGGATATGGAAGTTTACTCTAAATATTTCATTTTTAAATGCTCTTTCAACTATTTCATCTCTGCTGGTTTTTCCATCACATAACAAGGGATTATGGAGACTAGTAAATTTGTACTTTTTGTGTTCTATAGCAAATACTGTTCTCAAGATATTTTTTTCTTTTATACTTAGAGATATGAGAGAAGAGATGAAACTTATCTCTTGTGATGTGGGTCATGTATAAAAGGCAGAATATCTGCTCTGAGATGAAGCTGTGATGTGTCTTGCAGTGTTTGCAAGCTGATGCAATCAAGCCAAAGCTCTTCAGAGACATTAGGATTATGAAAATATTTCTAGGGACAATACTTAGCACGAATCCATCTCAGAATACCCATTTGGAGGCTAAACTCTGGCATTCATTTGACAGAGATGTGCTAAAACAGAACTAGCAGAAAACCAGCAAGCACCATCAGATTCTAGTCCCCTGTCTCACTGAGGTCAAATCATCATGTGTGAATATGATGACCAGAATTTGGTGATTCAGGCATGTGGTACTTTTCTATAGAAACATGGGACTTCCCTTAGAAACAAGTTGCAAGAATTCAGAGCAAAAGTACCAGCTGACTTTAGAAACAGCTTCATTTCAGTAACTTTAAAGACAGCTCTGCCCTGTGTTAAGTATGTGACAGAAGACACTGGCAGCATAGGTGGCTACCATTCCTCAAGCGCACCACTGCTTCCCTCTGGCTTGAGTGAAACAGGGGCGGCTAAGGCCTAATTCAGAAAGGTTTTGTGAGATTAGGAGGCTGGTTACTCCCAAAACCCAGCAGAATTTGGGTGCTGGCTGGAGTTCCCACAAACATCTCAAATAAATGCTGTGTGTGCTCCACTGTTAGTATCGTTTGGGTCCCTCTTGCTCCAACTGAAAAGGGAGACCATCCCTCCGTAGAAAAGCAGTGCCGCAGACAATGCCATGGTGTCTCCTAGGGGAGTGTGGGAGTAGAAAACAGAAAGGTTGTTTTGTTTTTCATGTAGACCAGAAAGCAGCTGCCAGAGATTAGGTGGAGCCATGGAGAGCAGGATTTCACAGGTAGAAAATATTCACAGGATCTTCAGAGGTGTTAAGAAAATTCACATTCACAGACATCACACGGCAACATCCCCTGTGCCCTGCTTTTATTTTGCTCTGGAGCTCTTCAGAGCAAGAAAGAAGGTGAAATCCTATACCTATAGAAAGCAATTGTTTCTATATGGTGGATTGTGTTGCTAATAATAGCAGCTACCCTAAGGAAGAAGGAAAATTTTCTGAACAGATTTTAACGGCTTGACAGTACTTGCATTGTCATAGTCCATCAGAGCTTCATCTGGAAACAAATTTTTCATCCTTTTTCACTCATACTTCTGACAGGGCAGTCAAATCCCTGGACTGGCTTAGTGATTTACGTTGAGTCAAGATCAACTAACAAGTGCTCCTTTTTCCAGTGGAATGCCACCTCCTTTGGGAATGGGAAAAGTAAATGTGACACTGTTTATTGTTGTTTTGAGAACTTGAAATGTTTTATACTGCAAGCTGTGAACGCAGGAAGAGAAGGGAAATTAACAGTGCTGATCTAATCTTAGATTGTCTGTGTAAACTGACATTGTGCCAGGATACTGATGCAAAACTGTATTTTAGTCTAAGAAATGTATAGATTTTTTAATGTATCAAAATAAAGCTTTTCTTTTTAAGTAAGAATGAAATTTCTCTGTCTTGTCTGTGGAGTGCTTTTCTTCTTAGGAAAAATATCTCATGTCCCTGAAAGCAAGCAGAGCCCATCCAAATCTTTGCTCTAGCTCTGCTTTGCTTTGTGCCTGCCCTTTAGCTGAGTAGTACGGGGCATACCTCCTTGGCTTTCTCGCTCTCCTGGTGCCAAGTAAAGCGTTGTGATGATAATGCTTTGCTGAGCTGGGTGGGGTGAACGGGCTTTTGTACAGCAGAGGTGGGTTTTTTTCCATCTGTCTTCTCTCTAACCTTCTGCTCCTCAGCTTCTCTCCTACCATCTCTAACTTTACGCCAACAGTTCAACCAATCACCCGGTTCCTTGGCCTGTAGACTAGATGGTGCATTGAGAGGTCAGTCACACACAGAAGAGGTTGCTGAAGTCTTCACTGTGGAAGTTGCTGTTACACAAAGTGGAAGTTGCCATCACACATGTGCACAGAGTCCCATGCTCACACCCAGGATGCAGGACTCTCAGGACTGCTAAGGCTATCTGGAGCAGACTGGCTAGTAACGTGTGCTTTGCTCTAAGGGACAGCTTAGGGGCAATGCAGAGGAGGGAGGGATGAAGGAAATCTCGTTATGTATTATGAGCTACACAAATTGCACATCCCAGCACAGCACCTCTTGTGGACCAGCGTCCTTTCCGTACATGCTCCCTGCTCCCAAAGCAGGGTCCCCGTTCCGCAGAGCATTTCTAACAAGCTTGGATGGCTGAAAATGGATGGTGAATGGAAGCAATTAATAACAGCAGCTCAGTAATCCTGCTAGCAGAGGTGTGTGCAGTCACAAAAATTCCTTCCCTTCTCCTCTCCCTCCGGTGGGCACAGCAAATTTCTGCTTTTGTTATTGCCAGTGTTTTTTACTACACTAATAAGCCAAGCTGAACCATGTTTTCTTGCTTGTTACTACTCTTCGCTGCAGACCACTTCGCACTTACGCATTTGCATAAGATGGTTTACGTTATCTGGGAACCACTGTCACTTCTGAACCCAAGGCTGAAGCCACTGGGGCAAAACACAGTTAGGATGAACAGGACCAGCCAGCCCATCAGGCAGGACCTCTGCCCACAGGCAGGTTGTGGTCCCAGGTGTTCTACTGTACGTCTCAGTGTTTTGCAGTTCTTCTGAAGGTATGTCCCCCGGGTTCAGACTGTCTTTTTCATGGTTTATTAAGGGTGAAGCTGCTTGGCTAGATGGGTTTAGTTCCAGAAGAGAGCCCAGAGATGCCCTTCTTCATCACTAGAGGCGTCAGGGCCAGGAGCCATGTTGCGCATGGGTTAAGAAAACCCAGTCTGGTTTCCACCAAGTTTTGCCATGTCAGAACTGCAGAGCTTGAGCCGTTTTGGCTCTCTTCACCCTCTCTAGGAGGTGGGGGCACAGGGACCTGTGTTGCAGAACACTTGGGGGCAGTGTGGGCAGTCGGAAGATTACGTGCTGTAACAGTAAGGCAGTAACTGCCCACGATGGGCGAGGCTTCTTAGGGAACTATATAGCCCTGTGTCATTACACAATAAAGTGCCATTTTTGCATCCTCTATATTAGAGAAGTGTATAAAATGTCCACCAACGGTAGAGGTTGGGTGTCCAGTATCACAGCAAGTTGCCACAGACCTGGAGACAGAGGACTGGAACTGCAAAAGCAGGGTTTGTCCTTTGGCCGGACAGTGCTTCCCACTGCCAAGGCGCTGCTTGCAGTGGGCATGTGCCTCTGAACACTTAACTAGCCTTGGGACCTGCTCCTGGCATTGGCAATTGCAGAACAGCGTGGGCAGGTGCCTCCTCAGAAACCTCCCTCAACTACCCTGCTCTCCCACCACAGCTGAAGGACCAGTGTCCTAGCTTGCAGGACAGCACAGCTCTTGGCTACTGAAGGAGCTCTTCTGCATCGTGTGGAGGATGGGGTCCTCTGCAACCCTCAGCGTGCAGCAAAACGGCTTCTTCTCTGAGGCAGTGAAGCCACAGGCTACAGTGCTGAAGTCTGGCACGGCTCCTTCCTCCCACGGGAAGCCACTGAGGAGCTGACCCAGTTTTAGTCACTAGTATTTAGATGTTTAATGAAGATTAGCTAGTGCCCAGGGAGACATTATTTAGAATTTCTAATTACTATTTAAATTATGAATCTGTGAAATGGATGGAGTTTGCACTCCCCCATACAGAGCACCTAAAAAAGCTGTTTTTCTGACACCTGCTGCCGTAATCTCCATCTAATGCTCAGTCCTTGTTTACCTTAGGTCCACTAAAAATAAAGTGGAAGAAAATCCAGTACCAGGGCAGATTTTCTGAGACCCTTGGTAGAGCAGTCAAAGCTAGAAATAAAGGCTGTGACAGAAGCTACTGAATTGTTTTGTCTAGCTGCCTCAGCTGACAATAATCAAGTGAGAGACAAATAAATGGGTGAGTAGGTATTTCACACTGCAGTGCTTTGAAGAAGAAATCGCAGGCCTGAACCCTGCCAAAAAAAGAAAAAAAAGAGTAAAGCATCTGCCACAGTCCCAGAAACAGTGATAAGAAGTCCCTTGATTTTAATTTCTTTTCTGACAGCTCTTAGCTGTATTCTAGTTTTAAATATTAGGTCCTGGGTGAATACAAGCTAAAAAAAACATTCAGGAGGCATTGGCCATGTCAGATGGAGCAGGGCCTCTGGCCACCTCTCCTGATTGCAGGGACCACCACATCCCCCCATCTTTGCTGCAGGGGCTTCCAGGTAAGAGAGGGACAGCTTGAAGACATCAGTACCTGCCTGGGGCCGACTCAGGGCTGCTCCACCACAGACCTCTCTCTGTAGCTGGGGATCATCACTTGCTGTCTTTGTGCCCCTCTTTC
>NW_010425296.1:54711-63017 GCF_000710305.1 Buceros rhinoceros silvestris
TCATCACTTGCTGTCTTTGCACTCCTCTTGCCCTGCTGATGGGGATGCCGTGAAGCCGAACACATCAAAGATCAGCAGGTGCTCAGATACTGCAGGAGGAGGGACGAATGAAACAGGGGCCAGTAAGGCTACGTGGCAAGTCAGGATATAAAAATGCCTCTCTGCAGCTGCAAGAGGCAGTGAACTGGGCAGAAGCTGGAGGGAAATAATACAGACATGGACACCTGAGACTCGTCCCTCTTCTGATGCTTAAATACCTAAAAACTCCATCCTCCACTAGCAAACACTCTCTAGTGCTTTAGTGGGCCTTGGTAGCTAACTGGATAGCTTAAGTCATCCAGACTGCCTTTCACCATAAGTCATCTACTCATTTGTTTCCGATGCTTCTGGCTTCAGTGAAAGCTTTCCTGGCACAGAATGTGATTCAGTATTGTCTTGGGGGCACCCACAAAACAGACAGTAGCAGCTAACCAAAGATTGTGCGTTTATTATGAAGTGGCCCAGCAACAGCTGCCGAACTCCGACAGTCCAAAATTAATTACAAGTTCGGATATCAGCCAGGAACGTATTACTACGCAACACATGCCCTGAACTCTGAGGAGTACTCTTTAGGGAAGATGAACCAAAATGTGTACACACTCACAAGGGAAAATCTCCCGCTCAAGAGTACCCAAACCAAGGGGTCACTCACCGAAGGCAGGGGGGAGGGCTCACTCAATCCCAGGAGTTATCCTTGGATCCCCATCCAAGGGGAGAGTCTCCCGACTACAAAATCTGCTACTCCAAGGAGGACCGACTCCCTTCAGTTCTCCAGCAGGGCTCCTTTTATAGCCTAGTCGAGTGTGAACTGTGGTGCTTCTAATTAGCAGGAGGTAAACGGGGACAGAGGCAGGTTAACAGAGTCTAGACCCCGAGGCACCCAAATAATAGCCCTGAGGCATCGAGCTGGTCTTTATCAGGTGTTTATGCCCTGGCCTGTGTCAGGTCCTTGTCAGGGTGGCCACATCTATCACAATTATCCCAGTGTTGGGATTCATTGCCCTGACAACAGAAGGATGGAGCAGCAAGAACAGTAACAATGTCAGTTACAGAGAAGGGAGGAGGAAGGGCTCGAAAGAATATCTTGAGAGAAGTCAGGTGTTTATTTTGTTTTTTAAGCCTCTGATAACTGGAAGCAAATAACGAAGCAATCTCTGATGGAACTGGACTGAAGCAAGATGACTCAAATCCCAGGCCAGGGACACCAGCAGCAGAAGAGCCTGCTTTCTGCAAGGAGAGAAATTCACTGTGGGAGGGTGCTGCTGGCTCCCTTCCAAACCTCTTCAAATGGCACTACCCCTAACGACAGCAGCACAACTTTACCAATACCTAGCGTTGGAACTTCACTAGAGAATGTAAAGGGATTTCAAAGTGCGAGTTTGCTGCCTGCTGCGTAAGGCCTGGTAGGAGCACTGCGGAGGGCTGCCTCGTTCCTGTGAGCACAGAGGTCCCGCTGCCTCCAGACAAGGAGCTCCACAGCTTGCACCCATTCCTTATGAGACAACAAGAGGAGAGGAAAACTTTCAAGGTGCGAGTTTCCTGCCTGCTGCGTAAGGCCTGGTAGGAGCACTGCGGAGGGCTGCCTCGTTCCTGTGAGCACAGAGGTCCCGCTGCCTCCAGACAAGGAGCTCCACAGCTTGCACCCATTCCTTATGAGACAACAAGAGGAGAGGAAAACTCCGAACGGCCTGTACTGCATCACAAGGGAAGACCAGCCTGCCAGAAGGGCATGCGAGGTTCATGCTCTTTATGATGAAGAGGAAGCTTGAGAGCTTTATCAAAGTCAAATTTGCTCCTCCCAAAAAACAGCAGAAGAGTGTGCAGGTCTGAATTTCACAGATGAAGAGCTTAAAAAGCTATGTAAGTTTCAGAAAGAAATATTAAGGAAGCAAAGCTTGAAAGAAAGTTGTAGGAGAACTATACACAAACCTGACATTTATGTTCCCGTTACTGTGTTCAAGGGCCAGGGTCCCCAACCTTCCCGTAATCATAATCAGGACTTACTTTAAGAATAGCACATAACACGAGAAGTAAAAAGTGCCCATTGAGTTTTTGAGCTATGGGGGCAGGGCAACCGTTGTTTGAAGCAAGTTGAACATTTGCTGTGTGCCCACAAACTGTGCTTATGTTGCAGAAGGGCCCCAACAGTGACAGAGTGCAGAAGGTGGGAGGGAGGAGGGAATGGACTGATGACCTGCCAAGCCAGAGGCAGGACATCAGCCAGGGTAGGTCTCACCAATGGTGTTGCAGGTTGAAAAGGGGGGCTGTTCCCACCGAAAGGAATGCGACAAAACAGGAGTGTCAGCTGGAAAAGCAAACCAGCAAAACTACACCAAAAGGAAACTTTTAGTGCTTGTTAGCGGCTTTTCAGCTCCGAGGGTAGGTCTCACCAATGGTGTTGCAGGTTGAAAAGGGGGGCTGTTCCCACCGAAAGGAATGCGACAAAACAGGGTGTGGGTGGGAAAAGCAAACCAACAAAACCACACCAAAGAGAAGCTTTTACAGCTCGTTAATGGCTTGTTAAGGCTTTGTTCGGGCAAAGGAAAAGATAACACACAGACCATATATAAAAGGGGTAGGAACAGAAAAGGTTTAATAGTAAAACGCCCCCCAAATAAAATCATTTTCAAAGTTAAATTGGACTAGAAAAAGGGAGAGGAGAGAGAGAGATTAATAAGTAAACAAATAAACGTATACAGTTACATATAAAATCTCCCGATCGAAACCATATCCCCACTTACAAACAGAATTCCCACCACAGTGGCTCATCACACCAGTGGGGCGGGGGGAGGAGGGAAGGAAGAATCTCCAGTCCGTTCACCTGACAAAAAGTTCTCAATCTAAGAACTTTCTCGTGAAACAAAACTCTCGTGCAAAGAAAATACAGTCCCTCTTCCCTCTGGAGCGGTTGAAGAGGACTTTCCTATGCCAAGGGCAGGTTTCCCAGACTCCCCCATCCATCCACGCTGTGGGCTGGCGGCATCCCGAAGGAATGTCTGCAAATTCCCTGCCGTGTCGATGCCTGCTCCTCCGTGCAGAAATAAGGGCTTGTAGCTGGGTCGATCCCTGGTCATGGCAAAACTGTTCAAACACCACCCCCGCTGCGGATCGGCAGAAACGGAAAAAGGTTCTCCCTATTTTGCAGAAGGAACCTTTTACTGCTTCAGGGAAATCGCAGGTTGCCACGGACGTGGCTTTCTCCCTTCAACAAACATTTCCAGTCCTGGGGCATGAGATTCAAAAGTCCTGCGCGGCACGTTCGAAAAAACCGCAGCACGGACAAGGTAGAGAAGACAGTAGATAAAGCAGAGGGGAAACAAAATGTCAGCGAGTCTCTCGACACGCCCCCTTTTATGTGTTCATCTGGAGAGGCATGCCCTCCTTCCCGGAAGCGCAGGAAAACCACAGCTCTCTGGGAAGAAGACAGCCAAAAAACCAACGACCGCCCGGTTCCACCATGTTGAAACTGGGACAAATGGCAAAGCCTTGCTCAGTGTTCAGGCTGTGGAGCATCTTCTATTTGCACCTTGTAGCTATGCCCTCCACTGCTGAGCTCTCGCAGATGTTTTCCAGGTAACCCTTCTGGAGGGATCAGGCTAGAAAAGCAGTAAGGAGGTAAAAGGCAATGAAAAAGCCAATCAACATGGAAAAGGCAGTAAGCAGTAAATTATAGGCCAGAATTACAGAGACCCTTCTCAGAAGTGGGCTGCTGGGAGGCTTACAGGGGATCCACAAGCATTACCTGTGCCTCACTTGCTGCAGGGATAGCAACAGTGTGTTTCTTTGCAGGGTGGGAATTTGTGCTTACCTCTACCAGTTAAAGCTACCCCGGACGAACACAACTGCTGCTGCTGGCAATTAAAAAGAATTAGAATTGGGTTGTCTTTGGTTAGAATTAAACATTTGCACGGAGGTATCTGGGAATACTGCATGAAGACAAATGATCTTCTGCATTCTGAGGATCATTGGATTTGCAGCAGAAGGTGCTTCTGGAGAGACCCTCCCTTGAGTGTCTTACATTTGCAAAGGGGCAAAGTTGTACTTGCTACCTATTCTGATAAAAAAATCGTTAAGAAGGTCTGGTAAGAATTGATGCAGCACTGCAGGCCAGGATGCAGAGCATCCCGCTGTGCTAGCGGGAACACAGCAGGCAAGTGGTACAGAGCACATCCCATATACAGAGATACACCTGTGGCGTGCCTGTGCACATTGCCTAGTGGAAACTGCCACACGAGATAAGCACTTCACCCTGAAGTAGTCTACTCTTAAGAAAAAAAGAGCAGCTGTTCCTGACCCCAAGGGTTAATTTTCTTTTTTCCCTCATTAAAAAGCCTAGACAAACACAAAATTTGCATTTTCATTCGTCCAGATGAGCCCTGCCTACTTGCTCAGCCTAAGGGCACAGCTTAGCATACGGCACAGGCAGCATCGGGAGCCTAACGCCATGAAGCAACAGCTTCATCTGCTATTCTGTTTCTTCCTTTGCAGTCACAACAATGAAATCCACAGGGAATTAAAAATATTCTGACTGCAGAGCACATCAGCCAACCATTGCAATTTGGCCGTGAAACACACAGCCATGGACTAGCAAGCACAATTAGCTACTAAGATCGGTGCTTCATCATAACCCCATTTATACAGGCTGCTGATAGAGTAGTTCTGACACGAAAATAGCATCACAGGGAATGTGTAATCCCCAAAACTCATTGTGTTCATTTAAGCAACATTACAAAGAAGCCAGCAAGTGATTTTCATTGGGGCTTTCACCGGGAGGAATTCCTCTGCAGAATGCCGTGCTCCGACCTGTGCTGATGAGCACATTTTCTGTGTCACGCCCTTCCCCCCAGCACAGCTAGGAGTGCGTGGTACCAAACCCTAGCTGCAAATTTCCAGGCTGCCCACAGCTCCCTCTTACGGACCTCAGCTGGGAGAAGCACCGCAGCCGTCCAGCTGCATGCTCTGCTCTGCAATACCCTCCATGAATAACTCCATTTGGTTCAACGCAGCGTGTCTTGAGCTGTGTTTATTCCTGTGGGGCACTATAGGCCTGCTCCTCTCCCTGAACATGCAGAGCAAGAAATCAAACCGGCCACTGCAGCGAGATCCTATAAAACGGTTGTTGCTAGAGCTGCTGGTTCTCACTAGCAGCTCAGAGCTCATTAGAGAGTCTAATTTAATACCCCGGCAATGTGCAACTGCTTGCCGCAGCATGTGTGGATGCACAGTGCTCCCTGGGTTTGGAAACCCCCCAGCAATGGTGCTTCCACCATCCCGACTGCAGACTTAGTGCAGCTCTCTGAAAACAAACTGCATTTTTTTTCCTCTCCTCTAGCTTCAGCTTTAAGAGCAAACTGCTCCCTTTTGAATCTGTTCTAGGCCTCTAACAAACCCGTACACGACAGATCATCTACTGAGAGCCCACGGCATGAAATCTTCCACCACAAAGATAATCCCAATGCCATGAAGTGCACCTCCTGAACCAGCTCCGGTTTGGGACAGCCCTGTACTGAGATGAGCTTTGCTGCTGCAGCTGGACGGCGAGGCTTCAAATGACCCTTCCTGCAACCTGCTACCTCGGTGCCCCCTCCACCTTCTGAGCCTGCTCCGAGGGTGGGCTCCCTGCCAAGCCAGGATCGCTGTGCGGTTTCCTACCCCCCAAGGGATGGCTGACTTGTGTCATCATCATCCCATGCCTCCACCCCCCACCCGCCTGCGGTCTAAGCACCTGGTGTGATTTCTGTGCTGGAGGCAGTCAGCCTATGAGTGCCCCGAGGAGCGTCAACAGACAGGAAGCTGGCCTCTTGACTGGCCCCGACCAGCATCAGGAGATGGTGCACAAAGCATTGCCAGCACCTGCCCCCCCTGCTCCTGTTCTTTCATCCTGTAGCTAGCTTATCAGCCTGTGACCCAACACAATGCACCAGAGGTTATTGCTCTTCAAGAGGAAGCAGGAAATTAGCCTTTGGGCAAAGGTGAGCGGCTGCCTCTTTGTTTCAGTTACAGTAAATGTAGGCCGGGGTCAGAACACCCATTTTACTCTCCACAACCTCTTGTGCTTTAAGGAGAGCTGTGGCTCATCGTGCCCAGCACTACTGCGTTGTTTTCCTGCTGCTGAACTCCTTCTGCTGTGCAGACAGAATTCCCTGCAAGACACGGAACGTTAAGGGGTCGGATCCATCATCCATTGCTGCACTCCTCAGGGGGCACACAAACATATGCAACACTGCCTTCACAGGGGTGCAGAAGTGTAACTTCCAACCCTTTTGTGATTCCCTTCTTGTCCTTGAGGCCACATCCCCTGAACCACCTTTTTTCCTCACTTCAGGTACTGCAGTCCTATTTCTGTCTTTGAACAGACAGGAGATCCTCACACCACCGGTAAAACTCAGCCTGCACATATGGGCAACTGCTTTCCTTCTCCCCATCTGCCTTACACCATTTCTCTTCCCCATGCCCTCACCCAAACATCACTCCGTATGTGCCTCCCTCTCCAAATCTAGCCCTTAGCCCCAGCCTTGAACATTATAAGGGATCCCCACCCCTGCCCCACCCAGACCTTCATTCCAGGACACCCCTCTGCTCTTCCAGCTCAGATCTGAGGTGTCACACAGCAATGGCTCCTCGCTCCAACTCTTGCTCCTGCAATCTGGGACAACGTTGCTCATCTTTCACCTACTATCGCTGTCCTTTGTCAAGCTAGATATCAAATTTTTCTGTCTTGCTGTTTAAACATCCCTCAGGGAAAGAAAATGGAAGCCATCTCCATTCTGCAACTCTGGATTGCTCAAACATCTTCAGTGAAAGTAAACAGATGGACAACAGCTTCAAATCTCTGCCCTGCCTTTTACAAGATCAGTTGATGACCATGCAGTTCTGCTATTTTAAGCTTTAATCTCCTTGCTCTGTTGCTAAATGTTGGCAACAGAGCACATGGATGTGTTGCTACCTCCTTTCACATCCATGCTAGAATTCCTCTCTCTGTGTAGGTGAGTTATTGTGTAAAGCTTGTTAAAAACAGAGGTCCCACTCCAATACCGAACGCTACCGGTGGAATTTCAATTCCACTTGGCTCTGCCTCTCCTTAGTTGCACTACAAGCAGAGCAAAGAACAGAAATCCACTTTCAAGTGCTTTAAACATCTCATCCTAAAATAAATTGAACGAGGACCCAAACACCTTATGTGCTGTGATTTTCAACCTCACTCTTCAAGTAGCATTTAAGTGAAAGTGCTAGATGCAGGGTCCCTTGTTGGCAGAGCGCTCTGTGCACAGCAACACAACCATAAATAAAAGCAACAATGTGATTACATTTAATTCAGAGATAGAGTCTAGACTCAGATCTCAACAACCCTAAAGCTTTGTTTTAGAGTGTGTTTTGCTTTGGATCCAGTTACAATTTAAATACCTCTTTTTATCTGAAGTGCTCCATTTGAGAGAACAGGAGGAAGTTGCACACTCCACATCGGCTCCAGTTCAGGTAACACAGGAGACTCCCATTGATTTCTGCAGGATTTCACTGCACTTTTCAAGTGAAACTCAAGAGCACCCTAAAGTGAATACTGTTTTCAGTACCCGACATTTTTTCAGTGAAAAATTCCTTCAGTTAGTGACATTAGCAGGGCATAGTGCCGTGTGTTGTTAGCCACCTCTCTTCCAAGAGAAGTCAGCTGGCGAGTGTCAGACCCTCATGATCCTGAGCACACAGACCAACATACATGCAAACTCTTCTAACAGCAGCTGTGTCCCTGCAGCGGTCTCACAGTGTCCTCTTCAATATGAGGGACCCTTGGCATCCCTAGGTGGGTGAGGGCTGTGGGGCACAGGGCCGGACAGGCACCTGCAGGAGCAGGGACTGAGGGAGCCTGTGGCACTGGAGACAGGGAGATCAGGAGTAAGTGTTGCAGATACCCACATCTGGGAGTACTTGTGGGAACATGGCACAAGCCCTGGGTTAATGTGGGTTGCTGCAAAAGTCCTTGCAAATTTGCATCCCCATCTCTCTGCCTTGTCTTTGCTCTTCAAAACTCCTACAAAGTCCTTCAAATGTCCCCAACAACTTTGGTAAACTAACTTCCTGAGCAAAACTGCACCCACTTCAGAAGAGGACATGCCCCTAGGAGGATCCAGTAAAAAACCACTATTAATTATAAATATCTCTCAGTGATCAGCAAACAACCCACTTGGCGAACTGGCCAGCAAATGGCAAGCTCTTCAAACCAGGCACATCCAAACTGTATTAACAGCAGGCAGCTGTTTCTGTGAAGAGCG